>NW_026942984.1:442990-629867 GCF_024139115.2 Armigeres subalbatus | reverse complement strand
GAAGTTGCGTATTGCTTCGCACCATTGATCCCCTTCCTCCCCGCTTACGTCTGAATCCACGGTCTATGAGCACATCGGCGGTATGCGTGTCTCCCGATGAAGTTGGATTTGCGTTCATCAACCGAGTTTCCAATGATTTAGTCGCTTTTCGTCGCAGTGGTCCTTCGCCGATGGTTCCGGTCCGTACTCTCGTTGTTGATTGTTCTTTGCGTGGTTGGTTTTTTGGCTGCTTGCAGGACTGACACCAAACCCTATTCCTGAGAATACTTTCCTCCTGTTTGGTGGAAATTCCATGGTGCACGATTTCACGAGTCCCTCGCTGGCACTCTTCGGACGATGTAGCCGCCCCTAACATGGAGAACAGACGCTGTTGTGAGCCGATCCTGACATGGAGAACAGATAAGAACCCGGAGAGGAGCAAACCTCCCTCTGTCAGCATACGACCATAGTTCCCACGGGTTGGTTACCGATCTTCCCTAAGGTGCTCTCGTGGTAGGGATAGGAGTTGCTGGCAAGAGGCTTGGACCGCGAGATGGGGTCTATTTATTCCTTCAGGTACGCGAAGTACCAATGGCATTTACCCAGCATTGCCGTGCACATGAATTAATCTGCATCAATAGGCCAAGTCCAATCCGTCCAAGCAGACGGCAGCCTGATTCCAGGAAAAAAGTGTCAGCTATCACACTTATCATCAGCATTCACAATCCACATGAGGCGGACCTGGTATAATCCCCGCAAATCAACACATGATCATCGAAGGACGTCATTCACACAGACTCACGAACAGGCGATATGTTCGTCAAAGTACGGACATGTGGCTACGATTGAGCGGAAATAGATGGTCCATACGCAGATGACTAACACCAATGGTGATATCGACAAACACTGCTCAAGTATTTCACCATAACTATGATTTGCACACAGAATAACGATGATTAACCTGCTATCAGGACTCCACCGACTTGTCTTGTTGCTGTTTATACGGTTTCATTGGCTCCAGCAGACACATTGAATGACGATTCCGAAGATTTGCAGAAATCGCCGCAATCGTTTAATCAGTCTCGTCAGTATTACGACGTCGCGTATCAGATTTACAATCCAGTGTTGGTGAATCATGCTCAAATCTCACCTTCGCGAAGCCTCATGCGAAGTTCGACCGCTTACGCGATTTCCTCATGGAGATCATCGCGCATGAGTTTTTCTACGAAATCGCATCGTTTCTGCCTATTCGAAAAATAATTGCAAAAGCTATTCTCAAAACCCAATCAAGGTATTTTTATGTTTGCTAATGGATTTATTATCCATTGTTTTTGAGATAAAGAAATTATTCCGATCGATTTACGTAAAGAAGAACTATCGAAAAAATCACGCAATGATGTTAATCGCGAATCGAATCATGAACGATTCCCTGAGCCATGAGACGGAGTTTGCCGCTCGTGATTGATTGAATCGGAATGAGATTTGAAATTTGAGTTTTTACCAACACTGGCTTGCAAATCCACCACAGCCAAAAACAAATCGTCGATTTCGTCTCAGTCCCTCCACGCTCTGGTAGTATACGATTACATCGATCAGCTCGGGGTAGTAGTCTCAATATAGCACGGTTGAGTGTGTGGAGAAGAATTGAAAACATTCTCGCCTGTGATGAACAGCCCTGAGTTCTCACCGTCCCGTCAGCATAGCGCGATAAACAGGTGTCTGATTGCACATCTACCGTTCGAACGCGTTCTGAAGGATGATCGTCGAGCGTTTTTGATCGATTCACAAATTCCCCTGAAGGACAATTGAAATTTCGAAAACCACTTCAAGATATTCCGAGAGAAGCCTTCCCGGAATTAAAAAACACTTCTAAATAGAATGAAAAAAAAAGTGGGGAAGATGGAATGCGCCAAGCAAGACTATGTCTGAACGGGCTGAGTTCAATTTCGTGAAACATTTTCTCGACTTTTTGGCTTTTATACCTTTTATATCGACCTGTTAATTCGTGTTAACGAATGCTGTAAACCTAATAGATGAAAGCTAAGTCCATTATTAATATTCCCCTAAAATGGTGCATTCCTTAGAATGGTCCATTCCGCTAAATCATTCGGGCGAAAAGGACAATCCGCCAAATGTCCTACCGCGAAAAGTTGACAATCCAAATGTTTTCCGAGGATGTTCAATCGGAAAATTAACGCGAATATGGTTTTAGAAGTCGAACAGTTTCAGCAATCGAATAGCTAGACCAACATATGAAAAGTGCGTAACAACGAAAATTTATTCCTTTTTGATTCGTTGTCCACTATATAGCTATAGGACATTTGGCAGAATAGGCCTTCTCATGAATATTATTATTAATAAATTCCTTATTAAAAGTTTTAACCCAAGGCTGTTCACTCCGATCCGCCGTGAATATAATATTTAGCTGAATAGAACATTTAGTCGAGAGGTAGGAACATTTGCCAGAAGAGAACAACAAAGCTGTTTTTTTCGAAGATACTTATGACAAAGACGCGACAGTTTTTGCCTTCCAATCACAAGAGCAACACAACGAAATCAGAATCTAATCTAATCTAATCGCATGCGTAGCCATACTGGAAAGCATCCTGGAAAGCCACGCTTCTGAATTCCGTCTTTTTCTTTTCATATGAGCCAGGACCAACTACGCAAGTATGTACCGCAGAGATGACTCCTAGATTTGAGCGACTTCGGTGTGTGCATTGACAGGTAGCATTATCATGAACAGGCTTGCATGCGTTGTCACAAATGACAGATCCTATCGCTATCGAGTCATCGTTAGCTATTCATCATTCGACGCAGTTGATCCCATTCTCGCGAGGTGAAGTAGCAAAACGATAATGTGACAAATATGCGCATTGTTGAATGGTGCATTTAGCGATCCTGCCAGGAGGCTAAACATATTTCATAAAGTCACCCATCATGTTTATAGAAAGGTGAAACACAACATCGGACGCAGCCGAAAAAGAAAGACAGCGGGAGCTTTTGCATTGAGTAAGAAGAGTGACGATTATGTTTTAGTTTTTTGTAAACACTCCAATGTCTACTACTGTCAAACCAGTTATTTCTGGAAAGGGCAACAAAAGATATGCTTTTGCCGTCTCTTTCAATTTGTTAAGAGAAGCAGTTTTTAGATTACGATCTCGCTCGATGATTTGGTTATTAATGGACTAATCAAGTGTGTGATTGATAAACTAAACACCAGTAAGAACTTCAGGTTTTATTTTCAACGAATTCATTTTGAAACTAAATGTTATAATGTTAAAATGTTTTTATTACAATAGTTTGAATTATCAAGAACACTATTCGTACAGTTCTTAATGCAATGGATTGAAGTGCGCAAAATTTTCTAATTTGTTGATGGCTATATACTTCTCGAGGTTGGCAAAGTTTTGAAGATCAGATTTTTTTGAATGTTTTCAACCATCTTTAGGGAAAATTTAAGGTCAATTTAGTGTGGACTTTAGAAGAGAAAATGTAATGTCATCTGCATTAGCCAAACGCTACTCATGAACTATTGATGTATCTAATCTTGAATACAATATTCTGAATTACTTTTGATTTTCAGAAGATTTCTCCCTTTAAGGTATTAAATATAACAGTGATGCCTGATATTATATAAGTTAGAATGTGTTTTCTGATATGAAACCATTGTGAAACATAAAAAACACTTTCGCGAATTGAAACACCTTTAGCGCTATGAAAAGTCGGTATTATCTGTAATAAGAAGAAGAATAAAAATAAACGCTGAAAAGGAAGAATCGATTTCGCATGCGTTGTCGCGAGGAGCGACAGAGTTCAATAAAGAGCTTAGGTTGGTAAGCTGAAGATGAATCACGAGTGCTGTCGCGGTGAATGTTTGCATTCAACGTTTCTTCCTCTGCGTTGGTGGGACGTAAAAGTAAGGTGCGTTATTGTGGGATCAGGATGAATCCTCAATTCTGCGTGTGGACGCCGCATTCAAGTGTTTCTTCTCTGCGTTGGTGGACGCCCACAGAAGAATGGTGTGCCTGGATCAGAATGATCACAATTCTGCGGTGGGACGCCTCGCATTCGTGATTTCTTCCCTGCGTTGGTGGACACCCTGCAAAGGGAAGAAGGTGTGTTGTGGATCGGAATGACTCGAATTCTGCGTGGTGGACGCCGCATTCGCAGTTTCTTCCTTCTGCGTTGGTGGGACGCCCCGCAAGAAGAACAGTGTTGTGTGATCGGAATGATCACACCTCTGCAGGGTAATTGACGCCTCATTCAAAGTTCTTCCTCTGGCGTTGGTGGGACGCCCGCAAGAAGTACGGTATTATTGTTGATCAGGATCATAGTTCAGTAGCTATCTCTTGCTTAGCGATGGTCAGATGACCTCAAGTAGTTTTGGCTTTGGATCCGAAATGTCAAAATTGATTTAACTACTTTAGATATTCTGCCATGATTTGGGGCTGTTCATCGTGCTTTTTTGTTACGGTATCTGGTTTTTGCTGGTTGTTTCACAAAATGAATGCACAGTGCATTGGACGTGTGTTCGAAAAAAGCGAAGTGGGTAGTGATTTGAAGTACGTGATGTTATCTTCACGAGTTGTGAGTCAATTGCGGAGTCGCAGGGCCCATGCATGGGGAGTTGCTTGAGAGTGGTTTCCCCATATTTGCGATGACCATCATTTAAGTTAATTCTCCTCGATTATGAAATGGGATGCACCAATACAATGGAGTGCCGGGAATGATATTGCTGCAAGATGCTTTTGAAATAAGATGAGAGCGTAACCGATGATATAACTATGTCGTCAGTGTAATTTTTTCATGCAAAAGAAAAGGGTTGATGCGATTTTTTTTTTTTTGAGAAGAGGGGAGATGTGGTCATTGGACAGGCCTATTATCATGAACAGGCCTAGCATGCATCAAAATGACAGATCCTATCGCTATCAGTCATCGTTAGTATTACGTCTAGCGGGAGTTGATCCCACATTCCTCGCGAAAGTGCGTAAAAACATGATGGGTGACAAATATGGGATGTTGAATTGCACATTCAGGAATACCTAAAGTCACTCAATATTGGAATCGAGGGAAAGGAAAGCGTGATTCCGTAACACGGTAGATCCTTTGACGGTGTGTTGGTGGTAAGATCTATCAAACAGAGGCTAATCCATTTTTCTAGCTAGGGCAATAGGTTGGTAATTAAGGATTCATCGTATTTAGTCCCCACACAGCAGTCTCCAGAAATAAAATATAATTAATGTTACCTGCAGACAGTTGAAAGACTCGAATTCCTCTTGTTTGAGGCTAGACTAGCGTAGCTGGAAACAACTTTTCAAGCAATTAGTTAAAAACCTCGTACCGTCCCTAGTGAACTGACTGCTGAAAAATCGAGTTAGGGGTTTAAATACGTACTAACTCTCTTGAACTGTGAACAATGGTAGTGAGAGGAAGACACGGAAGTTCTATTACTGAACAAATTCTCTTGTTGAAATGGTCTTGAGCAGATAAACCCGGGTTTAAGAGTTTTACTGGTGATATTCTAGAAGCAAGACAAGGATGTGGTAGGGCTCGATGCTGCCATTATGTTCTGTTTTCAATGAGCAGGATTGATTTCTATTGATAGGGGCGCCTTCAATGGTTGTTTCTCTGTGAAGGTCTAAATAGCGGGACCTTGTCATTGGTGTTTGAGAAACACGACAACAACTGTATCGAAACCGATACTGCATTGCTTATAACAGTAATTGATATGACTGCATAAACACTAAGGATGCAAGCATACAATAGATCTAATAACTTTGGTCGGTGTAGCCATTGAACAGGAAAAAAAAAAAAGTGGACCTCCCGTACCAAACGCTTATAATATAGATACCTAATATATGATAAAAATCGTGTACGTGTTTTTGTATGATGTAAATGAGCGTGTATGTATATTCATGTGTGTGTTTATGAGTGTATGTGTGTTTATAGCACTGATGACGGCTATTTCAGCCAGTAGAGCTACTATGAAAACTGACGAATATCCTCCCATCACATATGTAGTATTTGTGTATATGTATTGTATAATGTGAATGGTGTGTGCGTGTTATTATTTACGGATTATCGAACCTTACCTCTCCTCAATAAATCTTACGCTGAACATGTTTGAGCATTTTCTAGGCTTGATCTTAATTAGCAAGGGCATTGCCCTTGATATCAATCGATCAGCCCTTAAACACAGCCCTTGCAGCACTTTTTATACACTGCACATTGTTTCCTGACCGCGGTCACTGCACTGGTTCTATTGTTTTTTTTTGTCTTTATTTGGGACTTGCAAGCCCGAGGTGGCTCGTCTCCGGAAAGCACTATTTTCTACTTTTGGGCGAATCACGCACGCTAGGCAAAAACCAACGCACGGAAGACGGTCGAAACGAGACTCACTGCCACCAAACCGAAATCAGAATCTATAGGACTTCACTTAATTGGCAACATCCACTCGATGTTTTGCCACGAAAGCGTTTCCCTCCGACGAGCGCTTGCTGCTACACACGTCAAACGACTATGATTTACCTTTGAATAAAATGCCTTAACCCTGGTTTTGCACGGTGCACTGGCACGAACGAACGAGAGGCGCACTATGGTCGAATATACGAAATCATGGCATTATGTAATAAATAACTCCTTAGGTTGCCTCATAGAAGTTGTGTCTTCCGCAAAGTTGTTGCATAATATAATAAGTATACCTATAGGCCTTCATCATGGTAATAAAAATTTAGTTCGAACTCTACCGCTAGGGCGCTCAGTAACTTTTTATATGAGACATGACAGGATGATGGTGTCTTCAGCAAAAAATCAAAATTCAGTATTATGAGCAACTCTTGAGAAGGACTATCTTTGAAAAGGCTTTTGATTCTGAGATACATAGAATTTATGTAAAAATATGTAAGTTTATATCCAAAATTTGATTATTTTAGTTTAATTTTGTATCTATGTGACATATTTTATTTTCACATAATTTTTCTGCATCTTGGGTAATATAGTAGTGTCTGAGTCGAATTGATCATGAAATAACTTAGAACGTTATTTTTTGGAAAATATTCAAAAATATAATGAAAATCATTTATTTTCCTACACCCACATCCCATCTAGATTTATCTCGGATAGAATCTTTGTATAAAAGAATGTAACGGACCCGAATTCAGTTGCAGAGAATTTGCCGTAAATCTTCCACAGTGACTTCATATTTATTCAGTTCAGCATGTATTGGAAACCCTGTCACTTATTCATTAAAAGTAGGCCGTAAAGTTATTATTATAAGATCACATAAACTATCTAGGACTTCTTTGGCTATTTTGCAGTATGGGAAATATTTTCAGAATTTATATGAAATTTACTTAATGGCGCTTCAAATTTGGTTTCCTTGAAGTTAAAGTTAGTACACTCTGGACGTATGAAACCAGAAGGTTTAATTTTATCCATATTCTTAACAAGCTCTGACTAGATCATATCAAAACGTAAATTAATTAACGTTGTCCGTAAATCTATGTCTAATTGAGAGTGCAATCATAAAAATTAGAAAATGTGTATTTGATAATATTCGTCAGAAATACCATCGTGTGTCAGTATTTATGATTCTATTTTCATCTTCAAGATCTAAATTGTTAAAATGGGGTCTCATGAAACATCACCGAAATTGGGAAACCTCATTGTTCTGAAAAAGATAATTATGTTCTTCGATGATTAATGAACAAAATACTTTGTATTTATATTTTGTTCAGCATAAACAGTTCTGTATGCCAACGTTAAATATATATTAAAATGTTTACAACTATTATTTAAGAAAATATAGTACAGCATAAAATTTCTATTGTATGGACTATAAACGGTAGTAATGGAGGACTGCATCCAAGAATTCGTAGCGTATGATCAGCGCCGTAGCGTGCGGTTGGCGGGGTTGCCTTAGGGCGCTGAAATCAGAAATTACGACAGGAGAAATAAATCCCTATTTATATTTTTTGTCTTTATTGACGAGACTTTCAGCCCTAGGCTGGCTTGTTCGACAAACCCTTTATTGGTAAAGAGGACATTAATAACCGTAGTAGCCTAGAGCACCGTTAATGTAGTCTAGAGCATTTAAAAATATCTCTCCACCCACATCACCTCATACTGAATTATTTGGTCTTAGTTTTGACAGCTATTCCGGTTTTCTATAGGACCGGAACCTTGTAACTTTGGAAAGAAAAATCTAAAGTCTCAGGTTAAAACTTATTTGCACAACGTGAAGTTTGATTCCAAATTGCGTAGATTGGATTATTTTCTATTTTTTTCCATCTATGACGGTAGTTAGAAAGCGGGACATTCCTATACGAATTTTCCTGTGGGACAGTGCTACTATCCAACCCATGATTACGGTAAGTCTTATGAAGTCATGTTAGTTGGAAAGGATTTGTGTTGAAGCAAAGGTTACTTTAAAGTTAATCAGAGCCTAAACAATAATCATAGGGTTTCTAGGATCCGAGCAATGTCTACTGATTTCAGGGATCAGACAATTTAAAATCCGGAAGCGCTCGAAGATGCCAACGCTTTACTTCTTAGACTCGAAATGTTTTCCATGGATAAAATAGAAGTTGATGATAAATAAAGCATAGGATTGATAGCCACAGAAAAAAGCTTTCTGCAAACCTCAACAATTTATTGATTTGGCTCTAAGGATTCTGAGCTCCCAAAAGATTTTGACAGTCATTCGTTTTTTTGTTGTTTGCGAAGTTAGTTGAAATCCACTGTGAGAGGCCTGCTTCCTTCTAAGGAGATAGTGATTAGTCCAAAATCGGTCAATCGCTTAATACTAATTCTATTCTAATGAGCTAAGCTTGCTCAAAGGGTAGTGCGATAGACACCTTTTCCTAACGAAACGAAACGAAACGAAATCTAAAATGTGTATGTTGATTCAAACGAAACTAAACGAAATATTAATATTTCCGCAACTTCGAAACGATACGAAATCAGGTCCATCAATTCGAAATTTTACGAAACGAAACGAAATTTTACTTTTTTCCGAATTTTTATTGAATTGATTTTAAAGTTTACAACATTGTCTATACCCAACAGATGTATATCAAATGAAAATTTTGTAAAAAACCAAAGGGTTTTTCATTATCCTGTCACTTAGTAACAAAATAAGCAGTCTGAGAATCGCGCTTCTTTCTGTTTACAATTGGCGAAAAAGCACACCTCTAGCATTAGTAAAGTCTTAATTTCAGTTTATTATCATATTTAGGATGTGATTCCTTCTTTAGAATAGACAGTGTTGTAAAATGTCAGTTTGCATTCGTTTGTATAATTTTCCCAGAACTTTTTCAGAAGTTAGCTATTGATTCTTGATGTGTGACGAACTTTAGCGCTTAAAATGCTCTTCAACTTCCGTCTAACAAGACATTGCTGTAAATATGTAATCTGGGCTTGGGAGGCAAAATGTCATTCAAATGACATTATAAATGACACGTGACATTTAGAGTTTTCACTCAGCCTTAGATGTTATATTTAGAGCAAATGTACCCATGATCAAAATATAGCCCTACTCATGTTATGAGTACATCTAAAACTATCATGTGAATTTTACTTGAAGAAAGTTATTAACAAATTAGTCAAACGACATGCATGACAATTTTACAAGCCTGAATATGACATTTTGCTAGACTTGAAGATATATGCTTCAATGAAAGCAAAAACCTATCTGGATCACTTAAAGTGATATTATCAATTGTAGATATGATTCAATTTTTGAAATGAAGTCTGCGTCTGGAATGAGACAAGAATATCCATTCGTAAACAGTTTGTTGGTATAAAGACAAAAGATGTAATTTTTTGATAAATAGTATCCATCTTTCGAAATTGTCTGATATATTAAATACACTCAATTTTTTTACACGGTTTGGTTTTAGTTGATTAGACCTTCAGCGTTGAAATGAAATGAGTTAACCCAAAAAATCACAAAAATCAAAGAAAATTAGGTGGTATTTAAAAAGTGTGAAAATCAGGTACTGAAATTAAAAATACAACCGTGTAAAAAATTGGGTGTAGTTCTTTATGAAACAGCAAGAAATTTTGAAACTTCAACGACGTAAATTTGCAGCTTACTGCATCAAACGAATTAACATTCGATATTCAATTAATTTGACTGAATTTCATGCAGCTACAGTTTAAATTTATTTCGATTTAAAAGAATAGGAATCCATTGAATATTACGTTTATTTGCATGCTCAAATATGTGCATGAAAAACATTTAAAATCACAAAATAGTTTTATCTGTAAAAATTAATCACAGTATACCCCGCTGATCCGACAAAGTGTATGGACCAGGAAACAGATATTGAGGTCTTAATCCGATACGCGTAAAGCATCCGCAACCGTTAATTCAATTGTATTTAAAATGGGGACCGGTTTGGCAATCGATTGAGATGGCGCAAGAATCATTGTTATTGAAAACGCGCCCGAATGCAGCTGTCAAATACATTGGCTGCGTTCGACGGTTGTTAATCCGCTCGTTTGTATGTACTGCCGCAATCAGTTGAGTAGATGGCAGGAGGGCCAATGTATATCAATTCAAATGTTTATACAGGATTTTCAATGAAATTTGTTCTAGCCTAAATATCTGTATCGTGGCCGGATCAACGGTTCTGTCGTTAATCCGACTGTCAAATCCGTATAAATGAACAAACAAAACCACAGCACAAATTAGAAATGACAGTATTATGTATTTAAATGGGTGTTGATTATTTTTATTCCGAAAATCTTAATTAGCGATATCCGAACTAACGAGTCGTCGGATTGCGAGAGTCCGGATAACGGAGAGATACTGTATACAGAAAATCCTTTCATTAGTAAAACTAATTCCAAATCTCGTTTTACAAAATTACGCTTCTTTATGTAATACTTTTCTATAGCCACCACAATAATCGGAATTCAGAGTTTTACTATTTCTGTCAAATTCATGAGTAATGTATAAGCGTTCACGCCCTTACAGTCAATTTGGGATTAGGAGAGGGAAATTAGTTTGACAATTATAAGAGACCGAGGAATGCTCTGCATCTCAGTGAGGCATGAAAGGAATCTTTGGTTTGTTGAAAAGGTAATTCATGTGAAGCCTGGTAAGCGACTAATATTTATAGTAAACGAAGTTATAAAAACTCGAAGACGAAAACGTAGTTTCAAATCAATCTAACTTCGTTTAATCAATTGCTTCCTTTAATAATAATGTTTTCATTGGGCCTACTTAACTGTTAAGTGGTGCAATGAACCGCTTCCAAAACTGGTTTGAGGCATAAGAGGTGAAGAAGTGGCCGTTAATAGGAATGAGGCACTTTAAAATAATTCACAAATTCCACAGAATTCAACGCTATCTTTGCCTTCGACAAAGTTTACTGATCAGATTCGTATCTGATTACATTTATACTCTGAGCCTGTTATTGAGGTAAAATAGTTAAAGATATTTTCGTTTTCTGTTTGACATTTCTAACAAAACACTGAAGACATTTTATAGATAAAACACAATAAGCTATTTGCGACTCAGAATGGGATTATGAAAACCTAATAAGTGAAATTTGTAGGGTATCTGTTCCCATATTAATAACAGCCCGTATATTAATCCCAACCATCGATAAACCAAAATTAAAATCAATTTAATTACAATTTTCACATCGTATGTACACAATAATGGATGGAAAACATTTTGATTGTTTGAATATTATTCAAGATTTTCTAAAGTAATGTTTTAATGCACAAGCATCAAATTATTAAAGATGAAATTATTATACTTTATTTTCATTTTCCTGCCTCTAACTGTTGGTTTGATGCACTGCTCACTGCTTAATAGCAGATTCATCCGTTTTCACGCCGTTGTTTCACTCAATTTCAGCTACACATATATTTTTCGAAATTCACTTCACAACACATAAAGCACATCACATTTTCACTAAAATATAATTATATTTGAAAACCAACGCGATTTCCTATAGTTTGATATATAGGTTTTCGAAAACGTCAAAGTTATCCTGCCTGTATTCTAAACTGTTTACATGCCTTGCGATCTCAAGGCTGTTGCCCAGATTTTTATTTCAAAATGCTTGAATAAACTTTTGCTGTAATTTCAACTCTTATGTTTGTAAAAAGGTTTATCGAAAAAAAATCTATGACAAACATAAAATTTAAATGATAAGTTAAAAAACTACAACAAAACTGCAATTTCAGTATATATTTCAACTCAGATACAAAACATTTGTAGAATCTGGCATCACTGCAATCAATCGTTACGTATACACACAAGTAATAGTGTGCGTATTTTATGTTGGAAACAGTATTATGATAGGTACAGGCATAGGATTAACTATTCTTGAATATTATTAAATAGGTGCATGGCGGTGATGATGTTTTTCAGCTATTCTAAAATGTGATAAAATTTCATTTTGAAGTTACCAAATTGTTTTCAATTAAAATTACGTGAGCCGAGCATGATTATTCTCATGTTCTTGAGTATTATGAGAAATCAATGCATTTTATATGCGCATTCCTTATTGTTATTGATATAGAACAGATACCCTATAACATTAAGTTTTGAAAACAGCTTTATGATTTGTTCAGCGGCGCAGCCAAATTTTGATAATACACACCGTATGAGACAGCATGGTTAAGCAAATTTGTTTCGAATTCCGGAATTCCGTTAAGTTTCGTTAAAATAATTTTTCTAGCGAAATTTTTGTGATTTTACGAAACGAAACGAAATCAGAATTCAGATTTCGCTATCTAAATTCCGCGAAATTCGCGAATTTCTTCGAACATTGAAAACGAAATTTTTCGAAATACCGCAATATGCTTAGCCCAACATTTCCTATTTGCCTACCCACGACTCGGAACGGGATGCGTTTATTAGTATTGATCATAGGCTCGAGATATTTTTTTATAGATTCCATACGAAATCTAGAAATTCATAGACATCAAGTGAGGTTCCTCACGTATTTTGAATAGTCGATATCTCAAAAATTTAGGGCTGTAATCCAGATACCACCTGAATAGTCCACTAAACCTTTTAATCTTACTTACTTTACTTGAATCTTGTTTACTCTTTGAATGCGAAATATTGCACATTTTAGTTTCCTTTAGTGAGAAAGGGCGCCCAATCAAGATTTCGCCAAGGGCGCTGGAATCATCTACGGCTCGTGCATGTTAAATGGAAAAATCATTCAGTTCAACAAATAAAGAAGGTCGTTTGAGAGTTACGGCTCGCAACCAAATTCTCCTCCGTTTCACTTTTCAAAGATTCTATCGAGATAAAACTGGTGGATTGAGGGAGTGGGAAAATAAACGATTTTCATATTTTTTAAAAATTACAATAATTAGGACATTTTTAGGTTGTTAACTGGGTCAGACTCTACCATATATTACTCTCTAGGATACAGAAAGTTTACGTGAATAAATATTGTGCAAAGATACAAAATTAAACTGAAAATAATCAAATTTTGGGAATAAAAGCAATTTTAACAAAAAAGGCATTGTATCTCAGAATCAAAGCCCTTTTCAAAGATGGTTCCTTCCAAGGGTTGCATAATACTAAATTCAAATCTGCAGAATACCATCATCCTGTCATGCCTCATATAAAAATTTAGCTGAAGCGCCACCTTAGGGAGAGTTCTGAACATTATTACCATATGAATACCATACTTATCAAGCAACAATCTTGTGGAAGACACCAAACTTATAAGGAGTTATTTAATATGAATTTACAGTGGAAGAGATAGGTCTTGAAGTCAAGGGCATAATGATATTATAAAACACGAATCTAAGCGATCTGTGCCTTTCTCAGTAGAACAAGCTTAATAGCCCATAGTTGGAAATTCTCAGTTCATATTCCATAATTTGAAATTAGCTCAGCTCATAATTTCAGGCTCCTTTGTAAAATCACGATAACCAATTTGTTGGTTAAAATCAGAGGAATTAACGAAAGCAGCTTTGGTTGGACGTTCAAAAAGCCAAATTATCATTAGGTCGACTTACGTAATGCGACCTGGTGATCAAAAACGCAACTGTCCCCTATACCTTATATTGAAATTTCTGATGTACATCAAAAAAGCTTAAGGAGGTAAATTTTTCACCATTCCTCACATAACCTCCCAACCAATCGTTGCGTGGGCTTCTTCTCTAAAGCGTGTAGAGCTCTTTTATCTAAAAACGTTAATGTGAATAAAAACGAAATATATCAAAAACAGGTCAGATGGCGACAGATTAATCACTGTTTTATTCCACTCCAGACACTATACAATTATGACAACAGGTGTTGATCTCCTTCGTGTCTATTGAGCGCGAACCATCGCCGTTTTGCATTAGATGCCGCACCGCAGCAATTTAACGTAGATTGATCTATATGAAAGACGCACCATGGCGGCGCGTAGGCTTGCAGAGACCTCCAGGAGATTGTTCTAAGATCAGACTGATTTTTTTTGCTCTACCTTCCCTACTCCATCGTCCGGGAGCAACGTAAATAAAGGAAAACTCTTCCCGCAGATCGCGTCCTGGCCGGGATTCGACTAGAGTTGGTCGCGCACGAGACTAAGTCAATTAACTTTAATAAACAAGAAAACTGTCAAATCTTGGAGGGCGCATTGGTGCGAAATCTTGATCTCCTTCGATTGTAAATTTTTTTCTGTGTTTTGATTTTTTGTTTTGTGGTTTTATGTTCGATCACCAGGGATGCTTTAATGGAGATGTGACGCGTTCCGGCGTGGCCGGTGCCAGGTCGTGAACTCGACACCATCACCGTCAAAGTCGTTGCTGGCTAGGGCTTTGTTGTTGTCGTTCGCCATGGTCATCATCAGCATTAGCAGGACAAAAATAAATCCACCAAAGAGGGCTCTAACAAAAAATGGTGATGCAAAGCGTGCCTAGGCGTGATGCAGATGACAATTCTGCAGCATGGCACTGGTTTCAAGGCAAAACAATCTAGAGCAACCTAACCGAGATGTGTAGGAAAAGGATGCAAATACCTAATTTGACTATGTACTTATTAAACGATCATTGACCCAACTGCCAAAGAGTCAAACTCAAATCTCGAAAAATCTTTTAAAATTGTTTTTTATATCTAAATAATAAGAGAAATAAACATCGTTTAAGTGAATTAATCAATTAAATTACAAAGAAAATAATACTTCAATGTTCCATCAATGCCTACGAACGCGCCTGACGTATCACACACCGCATCATGTTTCTAACAAACGGCCAAGGTCCGAGCTGGCGTTGCGTATCAATAAACTGTTTTCTCATAAATATCATAAGTAATATTATAGTTTCTTAACGTTACCGTCTTCGCCGGTGAACAGTGAACCAACCACGAAATCAGCAATGAGAAATGAAATAAGCACACATGGCACTGTAGCAGAGTATGATCAAATAATAAAAAGAAAAAAAAACAGTAAAATACTGGAACGTGATTAGTTCCAAACGAATTGCATCATCGTCATCCCCTTTATTTTTTTGTTTGTGGTTTCTCGACAATCAAAGTTTCTGCAAGCTGACAGAGTCAGGTAAACACCGCAGATCGTGAACAGAACCTTTTTAATCTTCGTCAAGGCACCGGAACACATCAGGTTTAGCGTAAACGGTGCATCGATGCAACAGCCGATAGGCAACGAACGTGCCGAATGCTTATAAACAACGCAGCAATTCGAACGGCGGACGCATACCCTACTGACGCTACTTTGGGACCATTCGGAAATGATGCATCTAATGCAGCACATACCAAGCGATCTCGTGGGATACACTCAGAACCTAAAACATTGAAATTTCTCCTGCTTTCAATCTATTGTGTATCAGTTTGATTAGAAAATTTCATTTTGACGAGAATTCATCCTTCTTTCTAAAAATCTTACATTATCCGGAAAAACTCTCCTTGGAAAAATAACACACGGGACATAAAACCCGCTCATAACATCAAATACCGAGATGAGCAGCCAAAGTCACCATTTCAAAGCTGTATCCATAATAAATCATTTGGCGAAGAGATCTTGAAAAGTGAATGGAAAGTGAGAAGTGAGACATACTACTCTCTGCACTTTTATTTTTTTCTAGAAGAAGAGAAAATGAGGAGTGAGAAGGACGTCTTACTTCTCACTCCTTATTTCTCAATTCTCAAGTAAAAAGTGAGAACGTGATTATACGCGTCTCACTCTCAATTCCACTCTATCTCTCACTTTCATTGTGAAAAGTGAATAGTGCGAAGTAGAAGGAAACTATGCTCACTTCACACTAATCACTTTCACAGGAAGCATGAGAAATGAGACGTCTCATTTCACTTTTCACCACTCACTATTACTTTCACTGAAATGAAAAAATCAGCAAAATGAGAAATGAGGGTGAGAAGTGAGACGTCTTACTTCACATCCTTAGTTTCTCAACTCACTGTTAAAGTGGAGAACGTGAGTACATGCATCTCATAGAAAAGTGTGAGAAAGGAAGTGAAGTTGAACATCTCACTGCTCACTGCATTACTCACTTTCACAGGTGAGAAGCATGAGAAATGAGACGTCCTTTCACTTTTCACTTCTACTACTCATTTCTTTTTATTCTCACTGCGAAAATGAGAAGAGCAAAGTGAGAAGGGAGAATCTTTCTTTTCATTCATCACTTAACTTTATTTCACTTATAGGAGAAGTGAGAAGGAGACGTCAAATGACATTCTGGTCAAATGATCTATTCGACCAAATGACCATTTGGCCAAATGACTCATCTGATTAAATAGCCCAGAGGTTCACAATCAGGTCGCGACCCCAGAGGGCGTGGGCTGTTCAGTGGTGGGTCGCGAAGGCAAATCTTAATTCATAATTTTGTTACTATTTGTCCAAATCTTTCCATATTTTGAATTAGGATCTAGGTAATTATTGATGATTGAAGAACAACAAACCTGACGAGGTCAAAGCCTTTTCTGTTATACGATATTTGGGCAAGAAAGAGAAATCCTATACAATCCAAATCTTACGAACCAATCCAAACCAATCCTAATGCAATTCAGATCCAATCTAAATCAAATCCAAATCTATTAAATCCAATTCAATCTAATTCAAACTAACCAAATCTAATTTCAAATCCAATTCTAATCAAATCGAACCAATCTAAATCCAATCTGAATAAATTCAATCCATCCAAATTCAATTCAAATCCCATCTAAACAATCCATATCTAATTAAACAAATTGACGAAATTTGACAAACAATGATGGGATAAAAGCACTTGTGCAATTATGATTTTGCAAACTCTACGTGATCAATTCACTGCTCACCACGAACTCATTTTTATCTAATTTCACAAAATCAATGCATTTAATACCTGGTGGGTCGCAAGCAATATGGGATTCTGCTAGGTGGGTCGCATCCAAAAGTTTGAACCTCTGAAATAAGCCTATTCGACTTAAATGACCTATTCGGCTATATGACCCTTTCGGCCTGATGTCTGCTCACCAAATGGCATGGTCAAATAACTTTTGGCCTAGTAGCTCGCCAAACGGTATTCCTCCAAACGGCTTTTCCCCTAATCACTATAGATAAAGCTTCACAAAAACACCACATGCGCTAGAACAACAGTGTAAATTTTCTTTTGCTGTCACAACCGAAAACTCGGTCGATATTTATAAAATGTGAGACTTCATTTCCAGTCTACAAACGAATTTTGGGTCGTCATGCACAAAGAATCCTTCATCTCCAAACGCGTAACATAATTTCGAGCATTCCTTTGAAAGTTTCATCCCATACGTGAGCGTATTGCGTGGATAGATGGAAGCAAGAGTATGAGGATTGGGAGTTTGGTTTCCAGTATCGAATCAAATTTCGATTGTTGCGCCTGTGACCTTTCCCAGTGACCGAGGTAGAATGCAATTTCGACTGCTGTACGCGACGAAGAGATCGATGCGATGATACTCGATCGGTCGCTCGGTATGTAGGGATGCGTTAGTAAAACATGCCCGAAATTATGGTTCATCAAAGGTGTAGTAATGTAAAACAGAGATAAATAAAAGTATCAAAAATCCTGTATACGTCCGAAAAACTGGCAAGTTTCTTACAATTAAAATATTACATTATAGGATATATGGCTCAAACTTTGGCTTCAAAATGCTATGGTTGAGCACATTTATCGTTGTAAATCTTCAACTTGAAGCTCTAACCAAAAGTATGCACCAAATGGTTTGCTTACTTTGGTTATTACGTCAAGATGTCAAGCAATAAAGTGCACAATCATTTGTTTGCTTTCATCAAAGTCTTGAGAAATTTTCAAATTTTCCTAATCTTAGCTCTGGTGATTGGTGGATGTCGTTTCAAGAGAAAGGTTGTTACATTATTTACTATAAATCGTTTGTAAAACCGTAAGCTAAGCAGTTATAATGTGCTGCTTCAAATGAAAATCGAGATGTAAATTGAGTAGCTATACAATAAAAATTGTGAATTTATATGCAAGTAAAATGGTTGATTTTATCGTTCATCTAATATTGGCAAAAGAAAAACTTGTACAGTCTGTCTGATAAGGCTGCTGAAAACAGGATTCAAAAGTGAAGTGCAAGAATCTTTCTTGAAGAAGCAGTGATTAAATATCTCTACAAAACAATGTATTATCGCTGAATAATTGATTAATTTGCATGATGAGCCAGCGTTATTTCAGACTAATATCACCTCCCGTGACCCTATCCCATTGTTGTCCACAATCCTTTACTGATTCCGAAACAAACGTGAAATTGCCTGATTGTTGCCCGTGTCTGAAAATTCCAAAACCATAGTGAACGGTGGTGCAACCATGCCCACTCCTGACGATGGATAGAACTTGCTCAGTTGAGGTGATTGGGATCTACCACAAGGCCGTCACTAAGCGAAGTGCGAAGTCTGAGGAGCCAAACACCTGACGATTGAAGTCCCTCATATCAGGGCTCTTGGGGTATCCTAAAAATCGAAGCACTAATGAAGATATTAAAATAATTTACTAAAGATTTATTAGCATTAGCGCGGGCGCATCAGCCAGGCGAGTGGAGGAAAACAATTATATTTCTTCCAATCGGATCGCATGAATCGTAAATAGCAAACCAATAAATTGGCACACTCGTCTCCCTTGTACGGCATTCTTACATCCGATGCCTGCCGAAGCATCCGCGATTAAGAGTGATCGTGTTTGTTCTTAAGTACTTACAAATGCTTAACCTTTAGAATGCCTGGCCTTTCTGGCCGAGTGGAAGCATTAAAACTAGTTGGCCCGGAATGAGGTTGAGCAGATAATTGTTTGTCTTGTGGATTTTTATCCGTTGAAGGTTTGCAACTGGATCGACCAGAAGTTGTCTTGATGTTTGCTAGGGCGAGGGATTCACTAAAAAACAGGATTGGGCCAAGAAAATGCGAGAGGTGAGTTTAAATTCGTTATAGAACATATTCATAGAATTGGTTCTAATCCCGCAACTAAAAGAAGACAAAAGTTCCTGAAGTTCTTAAAGTGTGGGGGTGTGTTAAAAAATATATGTTTCGATCGAGTCGTGTTACCTGCAAACCCTTTAAAATAATGGAAGGCCTTTATTCATATTGAGGAAACATTGGATTCTTTTGAAATGTTTCAAATTGTTTCAATTTCTATTTAATTTATTTTGATATTGCTTTTATAACATCAGCATTTTAATATGACTATATAATACATACATAACGAGTATAAAATATATTTTTGCAATTCCTGATCATAATACCTGGTTTTACAGTTCGTCTTTGGGATAAACGGCCCACTTTTCCATATCCAACGAAATGGGTGCGACTGAACATTATACTCAAATGGGTTCATAATATTCATTCAGCACCTCATTGTGCCAGAATGAAAACCAACATAAGAACAGAGTTTCAGTGACTACATTTTGCCGAATTACGCTGGGTAAGTGTCAAATAGTGATTCTCTTCGTTGGGTAATAACTGAAATAGTTCGATGTTGACGACATCAAAAATTTCCATCTATCGCTCACGGCTTGAAATCTATGCAATGTGGCACGGTAACATGGAATCTGATTGTTTTGCAGCAATATAATTTATCGGCAAGAATGATCATATGGAGAAAATTAGACAGTACATTTGGTACAAATTATCAAATTAAAGTCCATTTTCGTCATTGCAAATAGCGTGTGTAATCCCGTTTGTCAAACCGATTTTTTCAGCACTCAGTATGTTTATCCAACTCGGCAAGCCTCGTTGGATAAACTACAACCTCGTGCTGAAAAAATCATCTTGCAACTTGTTGCATCAAACTACTATTATTTTTTCATTTTAAGTAAAATATTTCATCAATATTGTCAATCCTTATATCAAGCTTCTGATTGGACTTTAAAACGCTGTTCTGTAGATTTCTATAGATCTTGGTATTAGACACATATTTTATATGATTCGGTCAGAATCGGCATTTATATGTTAGATCAGGTTTTGTTTAGAATTGTATCTCTCGGAATTTCGAGATGACCAGATGATCGATAGGCTATCGTCTGACCTAGTGGGTCGTAAGCGGTCGTCATAGCAGAGAGATTTTAACGCTTGGGAGTAGAAGAGGCGCACCAATCGAAAGGGTCAAGCGTTACCAAAGACGCTAGCGAAGCTCAATGCAGTGTTAGTCAATGATGGTTCCGCTAGCACGTTCAGAAGGAACGGGCTGAGTCATGGATTGACGTAACGTTTGTCGTCCCTGGTCTGGCACCAGACAGACTGGAGGGTGGACGAGGTAACACCGCAGTGATCAACTGGTACTGTTTTAACCAGGATCCCTGTCAGGTTCGTGGCTGGAGAACCAATCACTTCGACAACGAAGTTTTCTCCGCGGCCCTGGGACTGCGGCCATATTGAAGGTCTAAGGGGATGCGTAGTGTCCTGTCAGGCGCGTGCGACGCCACCATGCCGAGAAAGCCCTGCCAGAAATGGTCGACGCTCTATACCGGTGAGTCCAAATTGGGCCTTTCGCATCAAACGTCTCCGGCTAGACGAAGGATGCAACGTGCCCGCACCGAGGATGAAAGAGCGGGACCGCCGGAAGTGTTTCTGCGCAAACTGGCCTTCGCAGAGCAGTAAGAGAGCGACAACATCAGGCATTGAAACGTGGAGTGAAGCGGACAGCATTGATCTAATTAATCATAGCATTCTATGCCAGTGAGTGAACAGCCTTGTCTCAGATGGATACCAAAAAACGATTATGGCGATCGTTGCTGGTAAACAACGAGCAACAGAGTTCGCCGTTTATTTGGATACCTGGATACCATGGTATCCAGGAAGCAGACTGGAGCATTTGTGTACGCTTGCTCACAGAATAAACCAACACACCAGATGTTCTGCTTTATTCACTCTGTTTCGTTACTGGGATGGAGGAGAGAAAGTATCAAAGCCTCCCTCAGGTGTATCAGAGTTCCATTCTCATAAGCGTAGTTAATTTTTCAAATGTCAAAAAAGTTTTTTCTAACAGCGTGTGGTAACAACACTCATTGTTAGATTACTAAGAAATTTGCTTTGCTCAGTTGTCTCTCATTGTTGAATGATGAAGATCTTAAACATTGATCAACAAACGCAATTTTCAACGATCTAGAGAGCATCAGGGATTAGGCCGTAGAGCACTGTTGGCAGAATTTAGCCGATTTTACCATGATCTGAGTTTTTTCAATGCCTGGACAACATATGCGAGGAGCCAACTGAATCCGTGTGGGGTGACGCCTACAGGATAGTGGGAGGGCCAGGGACCAAAGGGACACTCCCCGAACGGTTCCCTGATGGGTTGGCGAGGATTACGAGGTTAAAGGTGTCTTCCCTCCGAGCCAGCAAGTCCCTGACCTCCTGCATCCAAGGCAATATGGCGAAATGGTGGTTCCGTGGCGAACGAAGAGTTACTCACGGTGGTCAAACTCTGGTAAGAACAAAGCTCCAGGGCCTGATGGAGTTCTCATTATCAGCGCCTCTAGGCAATCATAGCGACCCGAAAGTATTCAGGCTAGCTTCAGAGATGCCTTAGAGTGTAGAATTCCCCGAAAGATGGAAAAGGCAGAAATTGGTTTTTGAGTTTTGAAAAAATGTTGAGTTGATGTTGAGTCTTTCGACAGAATACCTTCTGAGCTACACATTTTTTTCACTCATTGGACCCTAAATTTGATATTAAAAATGCATTTTAAATGTTTTGGAAAATTTGATGGCAGTTAGCTTAAGTTGACACTCCAGCATAGAAAATCATAATTTAAGGGTGTTCAAGACGCGAAATTATTGGTTTTTCGAAATTGATTTGAATAGTTCTCGTGCACAAAATTCATGAAATTTTGGATTTAGGCTTTTTATAATAGATTTAAGATATTTGATAATTCAATATCCTAAAAGAACAATTGGTGATGTGCCGAAGGCCGAAGCTGCCGACCGCATCGGCTCATAGACCAAGCATGTCTTGAACACAAAAGTAGTCAAGTACAGGATGACACTAAAGACGGCCCTACAGTTGAGGTCGAAATACGTATCTGCAACTTGGTGGTAAAGACCGCCGACATATGCAATCCAACAGAAAAGGCGAGGGTTTCGATACTGGTTAGTGACACTACTGATGAAGAACGCATTCAACAGGCAAGCTAAGCCATCGTTCTCGTTCACCAGCTTAGCCTGCTGGTTGGCCTGTACCGGATTTTGGAAGCTATTTCCAGAACTGTGTTTTATTATACGAGACCGATGCCGGTCAGAGAAACGATTCCTATTGCCGCAGGAGTTCCGCAATGTTCAATACTGGGAACGGTATGCATGGAACCTTATGTTGACGGGTTCTGAAGCTAAAGTTCCTCCTGATGTTCTCTGAGGTCTACGAGCAATTCCGGGAGTAGAACGAGCAGCACACGCGATCAGCACGGTGACGGATTGGATGAGTGCTAGAGGCCTGGAGCTCGCCCAACATAAGGCGGAGGTGGTCATCGTCAACAACCGCAATTGTGCGCAAGTCGCTCAACATGCAGTGCACGAGTGGAGTCGTGATCGCATCAAAGCGGGAGTCTGAAGCTCCTTGGGGTCATAGATACCGCTGACCTCTGCCAGCCATGTCAACTATGCGCAAGAGGACTGTGACTGCTGTTGCGGCATTATCGAGGATGATGTCCAACAGCTCCATTTCGCGGTGCCAGTAGCCGCAGGCCAGCACACGTTATCGTATCTATTTCAGGTACGGCGGCCCGTCCTGGGTAAGAGCTGGGCGCCTGGTAATCCGTTACCTGCGAAGCCGGAGAGCACGCACCGCTTGGTGTGTCTCAGAGGTGATATCTGCTCACCGCAGATATCGCACGATGCACCTGCGTGATTGCGGATCATGATGCTAGTCAGACTGGCATCCGGAAGACGAGGAGTGTTTGACAGTGGTACCAGAGGGCCTCGCAAACGACATCAAGGTGACCTTTGATTCAGATGACAGCGCAGTGGGATAACTCTTCTGAAAGGTAGGTGGACCGCCGGCCGTTACCCAACATATCCAGCTGGGTGGGGAGACCCTGTGGAAGTTCACTTCCATCTGACAAAATTCCTGTCAGGCCATGGCTGCTTCCGGCAGTCTCCACAGGTTGGGCACGGAGCCACGCCCGCGCTGACTGCCCAGGTGTTGATGAAACTGCAGAGCACATATTGTTTTGTCATCTCGTTTCAACATCGAGAAGAGCTGCTAGACGTTTGCGGTCGGGAACGACACGACACGAGAAGGGAACGCAGTTTCGACTGCACCACTCAGATCCTGCAGCTTGCAGAGAATCTAGTCAGCAAGCATGACTAACTGTGATTGGTTAGTTACGGCGGAACAGGCTGAGCGCGGAAGTGAATGAGAGGTTTGGCAGTCGAGGTAAAAGTGTCGCAGTGAGGCATGGTGAAGAGTGAACGCATAGGTGTTAGTATGGACCTGCATACGCCGAGGAGGAGGTCGTAGCAGAGAACTGATGGCCATCGCATCGACACCGAGTGGGCATGGCAGAGAGAGAGATGAGCATCCAAGTCAGCCTACGTGGTGTTAAGGGCGAGCACCCAGTCAGCCTCTGCATGGCGTCGAAGTGAGAACCAAGTAAGTCCCACATGGTGTGTCAGAGCGTGTCAGGAGGAGTGGCAGGATGTGCTGAGTAAGTCATAAGTCCTTGATAGTGTGCTAGAGCGTGACGGAGGTAGGGTGAGCATCTAGTCTCACATGATGCGTAAAGGTGACACATCCCAAGCAGCACAATTGTTTCACTACGAACATTTCACTGTGGCAACTATCGGAAAGATAGAATCTTTGCGTATGTGCCATCAAATAAACCTCAATCTAAAAAGGCAAGAGTGGAGCCTATGGAAACATCCTTCGATTGCGGAAAATTGCAATGTTGAATACTACAGGGGAAAAAATAAAATAAAAAATGAAACTGGATTCGATTTGGATCTTGTGATTGATAGTCCTTCACTCTACCACAGCACCATTCAATACTTTGAAGGAACTGCATGTTGACTACAATAAAAACCATACGATTATGAAGTTTTGATATGAGTTTCCTGTTACTTGATTGCACCATCACAGATAAAAAGTGAGTTGTCAAAACGTTGAATGATGCTAAATTAAACATGAAGACACATTCAACTAATCTGCAACTTAATTCAAACAAACAATTAAATATTGAAAGACGCATTGAAGTTACATGGTGAAAAATATGCAACCTAATGATTTTGTTTCGTGTTTGCAACATGAAGTGCAGTATTCTTTGTTTGTTTAGCTTCAAATGTCAAAACACGTACTGCATTGCAATTTAATGAAACATTGATCACAATTCGAACGTTTTTGGACTCTGATGCAACTTTTTCGTGCTTTGATGTTTCCCAGTTTCCTTGAAACTGAATAGGAACAAGGAGCTTTTGAAAGATGTTGCAGCACGGGATGGTATGTCAGTAGTGAGCATCCAAGTAAGACCTATATGAGTGCGTCAGAAAGAGAGTCAGGGTAAGTTAGAGAGAGTATCCAAGTAAGTCTCTATGGGATGAGTTCCTGACGAGCGAATGAGCGAGACATTAAGTACTGTATATCCCCAGAATGCTGGGAGGCAGTTCCTGGGGGAACCAGGTTATCTAATCTAACCTTGAGTTGATCTCTGGTCCTTCTTCCTAACTGTTAATAAAAGGTGATAATGATTGTAAATTTATAAAGAGGCTCGGTCTGCATAAATCTATACACGCCTGAGCCTGTCAAATAAATGCAATATTTATTTATTTATTTATTTTATTTATTTTATTTCGTCAACCAACGTAGACTAGTCAATATACATATACATGTTTGTTTTTGTAATGCTATGTATAATTAAATAATAGGTTTTTTTAGAAAAGTGATGTATAATTTTGATTTTGAATTTATATTGCTGAATTTGTAATTTTGTTCTTTTGAAATACTGTCTAATGTTATGTCGACATTGTTAAGTCAATAGTTTGCAGTGTTGATTTAAACGGCCATCATTCGTGAGAGGCCCAAATTTGGCGTAATTTGTTCGGCAGTGGTTGTTAAAAATAATGTTCATGTCGAGTAGCTGAGAGAAGTATGTAAAGTTAAATTTCAAAATTTCAGTTGAATCAACACGTTGAGAAACTATATCGTTAACAAGAAACCTAATATTCTCGACGCTCTTCAAAGTTTGTATATTTATAAGCATGCAACGTGCTTCATAAGATGGAAGAGGAAATGACGTCCAACCTAATTTACGAAGAGCGTATATAGAAATTGTTTTGTACTGACTCTATTCTTTCTTCATGTGGTGGTGTATAATGACCATACAATGCTACAATATTCCAGTATAGATCGTACATATGAAATATATAGTGTTTTGATTGTGTAGGGATCCTGAAAGTTAGCAAAAACGCTTGATAAGCCTAGCATATATTAGCTTTGTGGATGATTGTGTTATAGTGATCAACAAGAGTTAGTTTCGAATCTCAAATCACTCCTAAATCCCTAACTATTTCGTGTTCTTTCACAGTATTGTTCCTCAATTATGTGTATTTGGTGTTATTCTTTTCTGCTGAATGATATTATGTTGCATTTCTTAATATCTAGTTGAATAGGCTTTTTTCTGCCATGTATAAAGTGCATTTCATTCTGGAATATGATATATGTCGTTCTATTTTTTATTTCCATAAATAGCTTTATGTCATCGGCATAAATTAAAATCTTATATTTTTGAGAATGGAGGTAATGTCATTTACATATAATATAAATAAAAAGAGGGCCAAGAGAGAGCCCAGGGAACTCCTGAAGACTTGAATGGGATTGGATTTCTTTCCGTTAAATTTTATTATTTGTTGCCGGTCTGTAGAAAGATTCAAGCCATCTAGAGTCCTGGCTCACCCAATTTTTTGCAATTTGAAGAGTAACATTGGAATGTCAATACGATCAAACGCCTCATAAAGTCAGTGTATAGAGCTTCCATGAGTTACCATTATCCATTGCATTAAGAGAATAGTCAATGAATTCTATTAAATTTGTAGCGGTAGAGCGACCTTGAAAAATCCATGCTGCTTATTCGTAATTCTGTTTTTAAGTTGTGAAAATAATTTTCATGATTCAAAAGTTTGGGAATGCAAGAGATAATGGCTATTCCACGGTAATTACGAATGCGATTTTTGCCTGATTTGAAGATAGGCGATAGGAGCTTTTCCATACCCTGGGAAAATTTCCGGATTACATACAATCTGAAGAGCCAAACAAAGGTGCAGCCGCTCTCCAGCCAGACTCTTCATAAATCGGTGAATACCATCAGGACCAGGCCTTTAGATGCATCTAAGTTTTTTAAAGCGTTTAGGAATATCGTTCACCATGATCTGATTAACACCGATATCCTAGCGAATTCTGGGATAGGCGCAAAAAATCTAGGTCGCGATCTTGTTCCGAAAAGGTGTGTATATTTTAAGAAATCTCCAAAAGATTACAGATATCTTCGAGCAATCACCGACGCGTTCGTTCAAATACATGGTGACGGAAAATTGTCTGATTTTAATTTTGATTTACAGTAATTGAGTTCTTTGGACATGACTTTATTTCGTTTTCTGTTTTCGTGTTGTGTTCTTCAAATGCTACATCAATTGCTAATTTAATGATCGCAGATGTTCAAATATTTTTCCAAATTTTCATTCGTCTTGTCTAGCTTGTAAGTTTTATGTAATTTTTGTTTGCGATTCTTTAAATTTTTATTTGTGCTATTGTACAAATTGGATATTTTGAATTTCCGCTGTCGTTTTCTTCTTTTTGGGACCTCGTCAATAATAATATCAAAATAATGTTATAAAAGACATCAACGGAAGATCTAATATTACCTCATTCTCAAAATTTGTTTTCCAGTTAAATCTACTTAGCTTATGTCTATGTTGTCATAGTTTGCTTTGTTTATTCAGGACTTCTTCAAAGTCACAGTCGCTGGGTTTTTATATTCATGAACGAACACATAGTATTCGATTGCCGTGTGGAATGTTTCGTTTTCCATAGGGATTCAATGATTTAGTACACAGAAATCTTCTTGAATATTGGTTAGTAGAGATCCAGGAACATGCTGTTGATTTTAAGTGATTGATTTGGTGAAGTCCTAGGCTAGCAGTTCTGTCAAATATAAACATAAGTGTTTCATTTTCCCAGCGACTGAAGTAGAATTTGTTCTTCTTCCTGAATCCGAATAAAGTCAACGGCGGTTGGTTAGAGAAGAGGTCGGTGGAGAGAAGCAAGCTCACCACTCAACTCTAATTTTATTATCTCTATATACTATATATACATGATTAGGTAATCATCGAGGTAAATATTCACAATTATTTACCCATCGATGAGCTGCCTGGTTTTTATTGTTCTGATCAACCTTGACGGGTAGATGCTTTAAGACAATGTTGTGGTAGATCACCACATCATTTATCTCAAAGGAAAAATGATTTTATCATTTTTCAAGACAACTTCTTCTTCAGCAGGATGTGTGGTGTGCAAACAATTATGCAACAATGGTGGCAATCCTGTGCTTATGAGGTCCTCTCGAGGACCGGCAGTGATCAAAGGATTGCAATAACGCCCTATCTCGAGAAGGATCATTACATCCTGCCAGAATACCTACCTTTACAGACTGCTGTCAATCTGATGCGTGGACCTGTGAACTTTTACCATCTTCTATCGTATCGGCACTGCCGACTCTCCGAACCCACTGCTGCCACCAATGAAGCGAGCCGAGTCCCTCTGAAGTGGCCTCAGCCATCCAGCCCTAGGGAATGTGATATGGTCGGTGGAGAAGAACAAGCTCTACCATAACTCTAATTTTATTATCTACGTACATACTATATATACATGATCAGGTAATCGAGAGGTAAATATTCAATATTATTATCATCGATGAGCTGTCTGGTTTTTGTTTATTTACATCTCAAATCCACGCTTATGAGATGTTGTAGATTTCCAAATTGTCCTGGCAATCAACCCAATCATGAGTAATTATCTTTCATTTGCATTTCAAACATATATGAGATTTGAGGATTCCAATTGTCCTGAATCCATATAATAAAATGAAATGGTCTTGTTCGTATCCGCATAACTCGAAAACGGCTGGATGGATTTTTCATTACTTCAGCAGATATGTTCATTATCGTCTTAACGGGTTTTTATGATATTTCCTCATGAAAATTACGAATAAGGTTGAGTAAATCATGAAATCCCAAAATTAAGATTCGTGGAAATTTCGTAGGGCATTATTTACGCCTACTATGCAGGACAACGTCTGCCGGTCGACTAGTATTAAATAAAATGGTCTACCGAATCAACCACAACTCATGGTGTCACCTTTATACACCCTGTAGTATTAGGCAGTTTCATCAGATACCGAATTATCACCGTATGCATAATAGGGATGCTCAAAATAAGTTCTATATTCTAGTTGATGTCTTTCATATGTGAAAAACCTGAGAAAATCGGTTAAAACGACTGAGATATAGCCATTTGAACATTTAGTGCAATGATTTTCTGAACAAATGAACTAGTGTTATAAAGATGCAACATAATAAGGGTATTCACTTATTAGAAGGTTGCGCATCTGATTAAGATTAATGTTTCACGCAAAACCTCAAGGGACATATTTCAAATCGTCTATGAAACATTTCCATAAACAGATACGCAGCAACCAGCCGGTTAGTGGAAAACCCCTAGTTCTTTACTACACAATTTCAGATCAACTCAGTAACGATCATGTTCCGTAATAACAGCACTACTAATTTCCTAATTATGTCAATTGAAACCAATGTAATGCACATAGTAAGACAAAGAAGGCAGTCATATACGAGCACCGCACTTGAACCCATGCAGAACACAATGGAACGATGAATCGCGCCCCATGGTGCAACAATTTACCCGCCTTAGAGATATTAGGCAGCCATGATCGAATCGAAATTGAAATTAGAGCAGGCACCACAGCCCGTGTGAGTAAAGCTAAATAAATGAGGTCCGTCTCACGGGGTTGCAGTGAAAAAATGCCACAGAAGCTCACAGTAAACGGGCGCACGATGAAACTGACACACAGTAGTAGGTACGGCAAGTTTAAAATAATTAATTTTCCTTTATTAAATCTGCGGTTAGTTTACTCTAACGAACTTATCTGTTAGGTCAACAAACGTGGCTGGGTTGAGAGAAGGTTACTAGAATGGGCTGATGTTTGTTTGAGCTGTTGTTAGCGTATTTAATTTCACGCTGGTGGAATACATGTCGTGTTTATTCAAACCGAATTTACCACAGGAGGGCGATGTGAGGGTATGGTAGCGTTCCAAGGCATCTAAAGTATAATAATGAAACATGAGTCGAAACATGCTGCACATATTAGCAATGTTAAAGCACCTTTCGTCTAGGATACCGATGACTAACTGACCTGATTTTCCGATTGGACTGGTTGAGGCACCAAGAAGCCCAACATGACGATTACAATTAGCTTTACTCACTTAGCTTGTTCGGAAATGCTTAGATCAGGGACTCAAAGAAAATCTTTTTTTAAAGACTATACCATTTTCAGCTGCCATCAAATGCCGATAAAACATTGTTTAAGTTGGATTCTTTGTGTTCACTCTAAAAAGCGTTATTTCTAAAATTATAGTTCTAAAACTCTTCAAAGTTCTACCTAAAATTGTTTTTTTAGAAAAAAAAGACTGCATAATATTATATTAAAGTTAAGAAGTGATATATTTACCCGAACCATGGAGCCCACATATACAGAGTTTGAAACCCTGTCAAGACGATACATCATGGGTGTGAATGGACGACGTTTCAGTGGAAAGCTACTATTTTTCCTCTTTGTGACTGGAGTCACTGACTATGACTGAACGTTGATTGTGGGTTGGGGCTTTCCATCAATCTCGCTCAATTAATTAAAATGATTAATTAGGTATCTATTTCTATTTCAATACACGAATGGGCAAAAAGTTGAGGCCTGACTAAAACATCTTTTAGGAGGGACCAGTTGTAGCAGTTACATGCTTCACGTGTCTGCATTCACTGAACGTGTTTCCGTCTTCAATTATTGAGGCCTGTGGACAAAATGTCCGATAGGCGCACGCCTCGGCTGCACATTCAGCTAATTGATGGAATGATTAACGGAGCGATGCATCATGCAGATGATGCCTTCGCTGCCATATTGGTAAACCTGAAACAGCTGCGAATGGCGATCTAAGTGCACCAACCGCCACCACCACATCCACTCACTTTCTTGTGGCTCTTGAACTGATTGGAGCGCTACCAGTTCCAAGCCAGACCTGTCGAGAAATCGCGTTTCGATCGCTTCTACAATGACGGGCGGTTTATACGTAGGAAATCAAGCGAGCAGGAATCCATCGCAAGAATTGTTAGCTAATCAATTATCTTTAGGCAATGGGCGGTCATGGACGCATTTAGATTGAGAGGAATACTGAAGCAGATTGAATGAAATCATCGCAGGTTTTTTTTTCTAGTACGTGAACTGGTTGATGAATTCATGGGGACTCGTGACCGAGCGACGTCAATCGCCCAAAAGCATGTACTAGGAGTGCGGTTTGATTCCTGCTCCGGTAAGGAGCGAAAAATCTTACTGGTCCACTTCTTCCTTATTGGCATTACATCCCCACACTGGGACAGAGCCGCCTCGCAGCCAGTGTTCATTAAGCACTTCCACAGTTATTAACGAGGTTTCTAAGCCAGGTTACCATTTTGCATTTGTATATCATGAGCTAGCACGATGATACTTTTATGCCCAGAGAAGTCGAGACATTTCTAACTGAAAATTGCAGACTCGGCACCGGAATCGAACCCAGCCACCCTCAGCATGGTCTTGCTTTGTAGCCACGCGTCTTACCGCACGGCTAAGGAGGGCCCTCCACTGGTCCACAGAGCTCAACAATATTTTCTTAAAATAGCCCAAAAATTCGAAAAATCTGCCAGAAAAATACGATGAGGTTTAAGTGAAATTTTTGAAGAATTAGTAATGGCCAACTAATTTCTATGATACCAAATTTCACTTAGAAACTACATAGAATTTTAAGTAGAAATTCGAATAACTTCCCTTTAAAGTTTTGAAGGATAACTCGATGCAAAAACTTCACCATTCAAATAACTCAACGTAGATAATCATATGTTTCAAATAGATGTAATGTAAATTGATAATATATGCAATGGAATTGCTCACAAATTTCAATTGTTGGGAAATCTTCTTCATCACTAGTATGTTTTGAAGCCAATTGTTGCCTGGAGATGGAAAATAGTCCGTCGGAATATTCTGGTCAAAATAGGGAAACGAACCATTTCTTTGATTAATTAATAAACAAAATGAGATATGAGAAGATGGAAGGCAAATCAAATATACAACATGAGTGTTTTTTTTTAAATCAAATATGTATGTATATTTTCCATCATTTGTAGATGCGCAGAAACCAAACGATGTATAAACGTGGATAAAAATAAATCAACTGTATTTAGAATTTATGTGGCAGTTGAAAAGACTCAGAATTTGATCAAAATTGGCCAGAAATCGACAATAGCTATGGAGTTGAATTGAATTTGGTAATGATCCGACAGCTGCAAGAACATGTGATGTACAGATATCAACCATGTAGCATGTGTAGTTGTCCGTTCAACTTTGAACCGAGGAAATTTAGTGGTTTCACATACTGAGATGTATCTTTTTCATGATGAATTAAAAACTGATTAATCCACCTAGCGGTGATTGTGCCTTCTCGTGCATTATAAAATAGTATTTTGGCATTACTTGAGCCCATAAGGATGGTCATTCTTTAAATAGGAAACAATGGAGAGTATTCGTCGAATGAATGTTTTGAGTAAATCGTTAGATAAGTGCCTGAAAATGAGTGACATTTTTACTCAATTTTTCGTGTTGTTGGCCATAACTTCGAGCCCATAGTCCGATCTGACCTGAAAATGAATGACATTTTTTGGTGGGTGCACAGACACACACACACACAGACATCATACGTTTTGGTGAGGTCTTCTCGAAGGTTTTTTTATTGGATGACGTTGGTTCAAGAGAAAACATTATTTAGTATCCGAGTATATTGGATTGAGCTCTTATCTACATTAAACACAGATATGAGAGTGAAAAGCAACTTATTTTATGAATATGTATAACGAAAATAATGATTATAAAAAATTAAGCATGGGATATAAGACACCTTTCCTCCACTCCTACATAATTATTCTTTTGTCGTCTTGCATTATTTCAAAGTCGATGTAAAATATGAAATCTAAACCTAAATCCACCTTTTTTGCAATTTCAGTATATAATTAATAGAAGATTTATTTTATGGTATCGAGTCTCGATAGTTAGAAGGAGAGTGTGAAGCAAGGACAAGAAACGAGTCAAATGTTATCGCTAGCAGCGACAAGTGTGAAAATGGTTGGAAAGGTGTAAGATGCGAGGGCCATTTGAGAATAATTAAATTATCGAAGCGTCCGTCTTGCCGTACATCCTTTCTGGGATGGCTCGGCAGTGAATGAAAGTCACTCGTCACCGAGACTGGCAAAAACGGAGGCAACGATACGCATATTTATTATTCGGCTAATACTTAATTAGTTCTAGCGATCGATGTTCATCATTTGGAGAATCATCGATGGTCGTGTATGGTTTGTATACATTGCACCGAGTCTCTCCCGATGCCACCTATATGATGCTATTGGAACCACAATTTTATTTACGCACCAAATCATTTCTTATAACATTTGACTCCGTTTCTTTCCCATCTGCTTTCGCACACACGCTTTCTCTCTATACGAGCAGCATGAGACCGATATGCCAATAAATTAAATTTAAACTGATCACTTCGTACAGCTTCTGTCTAATAAAAAAATAATAGTAAGTTGTACTCACCTGATTCTATTATGTGATGGTACTTACCGCCCACTTATGATCTTACTGGATTTGCGATAAAATCACAACTACGGACAGACGTCGGTTTGTTGAGCAACAAATAGACATCTTTCTTCCTTCTCCTGCGATGTGTCAAATCAACACATTTATTTAACACAGCTGTTGTCTCCGAAAGTAAGATCATTGACGACTCCACAACCATCTCCATCGCAGCCTTCACATCCATTGTCGCCACAATTTGCCGTCTTCGTCGTCGTCGTTGTCCACGCTGTAGTCTGCATACCGCCATTGAATCTGCTGCATCTTGTTGTCAAAATCGTTATTGGTAATCCTCTAGCTGTGTAGTCTCCGGTGGGCACTCAAGCTCTAGGAAAATGATTCCTATAGGATTTAATTTTTGATCGAAAAATCGGGAAAAATGACGCTTGAGGAAATTTTCACGTCCCATCTTTTTCACGTCCTTCTTCGATCTGTAACAAGACAGCCTTCTGATCAGTGGTCTCCACACGCAAGGCAAAAAAATCTGCTCTTTGATTGTAGTAAACGATTTTATAGTCTCAACTAAGTAAGAATGTTTTGCCCTGTGTAGGACAACACTGCTTCTGATAACCACTATATTAGTAAGATATGGTCAAGTGGATCTCTAGATAAACACTATAAGCCTCTTAAAGGTGACTATACAACAAAGTCACAAATCGGCCATCTTGGAAACCACGTGCTCACAGAATTTTTCAAAGAGCCTGAGCTGAGAGAACAACGCGCGTAGAGGTGAAAACATTGGCAAAACTGTTTGTTTATTTATGCTGAATAATCGACTTAAATTTCAGCATACTACGCAAATTATTACGTCAGATTTGGACTTTTGAATATGAGAATAAAACATGTGGTGAATTAATTCACCACTGGATTAATTGTATATGTATAATCACCATAAGAGTAGACGAGCTCGTGGTCTAGTGGCTACCGCTTCTGCCTTTAAGCGAGGTGTCGGGTTCAATTCCAGCTATGACACATCGAACTTCATGATTTTCATACACAAATATAACAGAAGACATTTGCAGAGCATCTGAGCACATTGTCCACTTCCGGAGGTTCCCAAATGATGCTCTAAGTGGACGTGCCCACTTTTTGAGCCGTTCTGAAACCCAGCTTGTGACACATCAAACTTCATGATTTTTTAACACAAATAATAGAAGACACTTGCAGAGTATATGAACGCATTGGCCATTTCAGAGGTTCGCTGGAGAACCTAATGCCCCCAGGGAAATGATCACTTTAGAGTGGTTCTTGAATCCAGCTAGCGACACAAAAAACTTCATGATTTTCCAACAAAATAATAGAGGACATTTGCAGAGCATCTGAGCACACTGTCCACTTCCGGAGGTTCCTTGGGAACAAGAAGTGCCCACTTTTTGAGTCGTTCTGAAACCCATCGTGACGGCATTAAACTTCATGCTTTCCATCACAAATATAAGAAGACATTTACAGAGCATCTGAGCAAATTGGCCATATCTTGAGAACCTGGAACCGTATGAGAAGTGGTCATTTTTTAGTGATTCTGAAACCCAGTTGTAAAACATCAAATTCATGATTATGCAACACAAATCCCTTTAGAAGGCATTTCAGAGCATCTGGGGCATTGTCATTCCGAGGCTCCTGGCCAGCTGAAGCCTTGGAAGTGGGGCTTTTGAATTTTTGAATGGAAACCCAGCTAGCAACACATCAAATTTTCGATTTTGCAATACAAAAACTATAGAAGACATTTGAGAGTATAGCACATTGACCTATTGGGAGGTTCGTTGAAACTGCATTTTTCTACAACCTAGGTTGGTTATGAAACCCAGCTTGCGACACACAGCGAACTTGATGATTTTGTAACGTAAATCAGTAGAAGGATTCATTTGCAGAGCATCTGGGGACATTGGGCTCATTCGTTGGAAACCTGGAAACAACATAAGCAGAACAGCAAGACCAATTGAATACTTTGAGCTTCCTGAGATCCCTGTACAGCCAGTAAAGTGATCAGTGATTATGGTACTCCATCTTGCAACATATCAATTATTATTATTATTAGTTTACATCTAAACAGATAACACTGAATCAACAATTTGACGCCAAATACACGGTTCGAGGCCGCATCTCCATCCTCGGATACGCCCCACGCTCGCCAAGTCATCAAGCGTGTCAAGTCATATCAGTTGCTCCTGAAACATGGTGTCTTCAGGGGACATTGTTAGGTGGTTATGAAAGCTATATAGCATTATATCAAATATCATGGTTTTGTAACACAGGTTCAATGAAAGATACTTCGCAGCATCTAGATACATTCTCCACTATTTTTACCAGTAAATTTGCTATATGATAATTATCGAAATTAATTTATTGGTTTTCGGTGATAATTATACTACTCAAAGCGAAAGGGAGTAGATGAAAGTATTGAAAATAGATTCGAATGACACCGCAAGCGAGCGGCGGTGAAATGAATAGAAACTGAAGATGGCAGAGGGCCAATAGAGAACAAACATTGTTGAAATCGCCGTTATTCTGCCCAAGATTTTTTTATGTACAGGTTATCCGACTTGTCAATATCCCCAACTCCAGCCATCTTGGATTTTGTATGGAATTTATGCTCGTTTGTTTACGTTTTGCACTGAAATGTATGTCCCCCCGCGCTGGTGATTCCATCTACTGACGAAGTCGGATAACTACATAAAAAATCTTGATTCTGCCTAACGTCCACCAGGAACGGCTTGATAGTGACGTGGATCACATACCAAGACAGGCAAAATAACAGCGATTTCAATCTGCTAAAGTGCTGTCTGGCAAGCGTAAACAGTTCTATTGATTCAGGCATATTTTCAGAGATTCACAAGAGCCCGCTAAATCTCTTCAAGATAACTCGCAAGCTCATCACGAGTTGAGCTGCAAAATGGTGGGTTGACATCAAGGAAGGAGCGCTCGCAAGCTCAACTTCGCCCAAATTGAATCTTATTCGAACAGTGGGAGCCACGGGGTGGTTTTGAGATAAAACCTCCCAGGACAAAGTTTTTAGAAGAAATTTTTTCGAACCTTCTCGAAATTAAAAATGTTCAGAAACCCCCCCCAGACCAATTTTCTGGCTACGCCACTGTATTCGAACTGTATTCATCATATCGCCAATTGGATTCTATAATTAAGAAAGCTTTGATCACCGCGTGACTTTATCGAAATTAATTTATTGGCTTTTCGGTGATAATTATACTACTCAAAGTGAAAGGTAGTAGATGATAAATGAAGATACAGATTCGATTGACACGGCAAGCGAGCTGCATCAGTATAATTATATTGGCTTGTACGCGACAAAATCTGGAACATTTAAACACGTATAACTTTTAAATAGAAACATCACTGAAATATTTCGTAGATTGATGAATGTAGGGTAAATACCCAATAGTGGACCCCTAGTAGCGAAATTTTGCTCTTCCTGGCATAACGAGATAAAATTTTAAAAAATTTAATATCTCCATTCAAGTCTCATCTCCTCTTACGATATACATAAAAGCTCAAATACTGACGTTATTCTTAAAATTAACATTGTAAAGTCGGACTAAATTTATCTATAGTAGACTCGGGGTCCATAATAGAAATTGGTTTCTATAGTCGACACTTCATTTGATTTTCATGTTTCGTTTCGACGTTCTTCTTCCCTATTTAACTCCCCAAAATATTCCTATAATGGACACTCTCGTGTTTATTTTTTGAATGTAAAAATCAACTAATTTTACTTTCCAGAGCATTTTCAATGCAAGTAATCAAATCATAGCACTGTAAGGTAGTTCCTGATGGAATTTTCAGCAAAATGTTTCCATTGTGCTGTAATAATGAAAAATGTCTGAGGGTCCACTATTGGTTGGGGTCCACTATTGGGCACTTTACCCTATTGTGTACTTTCTGAAAATATATTTCTTATAAGTGTTAGTTCGTAGTGAATAATGGCGCGAAGAAATTGTAGGTCGGAAAGAATGTGCAGTCGCCATTGAAATTCGGGTCTCTCAATCCAGAAACTGACTAAAACATTTTGTTTTCATGTGAACACTGCTCAAAGCGTTTTTTAAATATGTCGATGCTTGTTTGGCAAATCTAAAACACGAGAGTGGATCAAAACGGATTTTATGAGCCACCAGAAGGATACGAGCTCGAAACAGATTCTACTGAGGGTCAAATCATTCGGCACGTATTATTTCTAGAAAATTCAAATGTCACCAAGTTTCGTGCATACATCGAAGCATCGATAAGGAATGAAGCCATTTGAAGTGAAAAAAAAAATCAAACCAAAGTATATTTTATTCTAAAGTTATGTGTCCAGATTTTGTCGCGAACAAGCCTTAACACTCCTGGTAACACTCCTGCAAGAACTCTACTGACATAGTATGTGGATCAGACCCAAACATATCCTAAGACTTTTATACTGAATCCTGTCTAATTTTATGAAATGAACTTCGCTGTTTGGTGAAGACGAAGCCGCCATATTTTAATACCGACAGTATAGTTGTCTTGTAAAGTTTAATCATATCCGTTGGGTGTGCTCCCCACCAAGTAATAGATATCGTCCTAAGAAAATTCACGTTTGATATTTTTCACAAATTCAACATGCATCTTCCAATTGTTTTCTGATCGTACCATATTCCTAAATTTGTGGAAGACAGTTATTTGATTCTATCTTCGCCGAGTCTTAGTTCCACGTTTGTAGGAGAACGTTTTCTAGAAAATACTACCTCACTTTTAGAAGGGAGAATGTGAAACCAATGTTAAGCCCATATCTTCAGGTTGTTTAGTGTTGATTGTAAATATTGTTCAGCTAGTTTTAGTTTTAACGAAAGTCCAAAAGCAACTATCAATCGGCTAATTGACTAGAAAACACTTCTCGTGGATGAAATTGTCTATTTCATTTATGTTACATTATACAGCAAGAAGGGACTCAAAACAGAGCTTGTGTTAGCCAAAAACTATAACGAGTAAAAGATTATATATTTTGTTCAAAATGCATATTTTGTACGAAAGTAATGAGTATAGCATGATAACTGTCCGGCACTCCTAAATCAATGAGTTTCCAAAGTATATCGATTAGAATGAATCGTAAGCCCCTTTAATATCCAAAAAAAACGTGGCAAGTTTTTCTTTCAACGCATACGCCCGTTGTATGTCAGTGAAATATTATTTAACAATCTCTGTGTACCCTGATTGTCTGAACCTCATTGAGTTGGAGACAGAACGTTGTTTTCTCAGCCCAGCTTTAGTCTAAATCATGAATTTTTTCCAAGGTTTTCTAAGCATGAAAGTAAACCAACGGACGAGTGAGCTCGCAGAGCCTGGATGCTTTCCAGTTAGGAATGGCTACGATTTTATGTTCGACAAGTATGAGGATTTCATTGTTCTGGATCATCCAATTAAATAACCCGAAGAAGAAGAAGAAGCTATGGTTCTGGTAACCTTTGATTAACAGAAAATTTGATGTTGTCTAGGCCTGAGACGAATTTAAGCTATTAATGCATGTTTCATTTTGCGAGAGTATATCTTCCAATAAGCTGGTGTTATAATTGCTTAAATTATGGAACACGGGTTTCTCTAATGAACGAATGGAGACATATATGACAAAATCATTAATCTAATCAGAGTTGAATTTTTCTAAATTAGATATAGGAGGTACATAATTTTCATTCTACGAGCAGTTTCATAATGAACTACAGTTTGTCTATCCAAAGATCTGACATAGTTTTTCCAAAATTTCTTCTTTTGTTTAAAAAGACGTTTACTTTAAGCTTCAGCTCTTAAATAGTTTTTTAGTGTCTGCAGCACCCATTTTCTAAACAGTTTAAATGCGTCTGATCTTTGTTAATTGAGTCTGAAAATCTTTATCCCACCAAATAGTGGGGTTTGTTGCTGGCAATGAATTGTTGGGATTTCGTTTAGTTTGACCTTTAAAGCTGCCTCGTGTATAACTGACGTTATAAACGGATATAACTGTTCTGGATGCATATTTAAAGTACTGTGAATTGCTTTCAGACCGATGTTGTGTAGGTTTCCCAGTTTATATGACGACAAAGATCAAAGGGTATTTCAATTTCATCATGTTCGTGATTTCACGTTATAACTGATGGGGATATGATCACTACCGCTTGATCATCCATGACAGCCCAGGAAGTATTTAAAGCAAGTTCTGACGAACATATAGAAAGGTCAACGCTACATTTATGAGGAGGACATGCCTATGTGTAATTTCCCCGTATTCAAACTGAAAGATTATATCCATCTATATCGTAAATGATATTCGCCCTTGCATCATCATCGAATCTCCCATGCTGTTCCATGTGCATTAAAATCTCCTAATAAGAAAGCGGCTGAGGAATTTGATCTACCACTCGACGCAATTTATTAATATCAAGTTTTACAGAAGGAGCAATTAAATTGAAGCAATTGTTATTGATTGAGTATCAACCTTTGGTGCAAGCCACAATTTTATTGAGAGCTTAGATTAAACGCGTTCAAAATAATCATTTTGATGCCTATCAATACTCCACCTGCCCGATTTTGTTACGATCCAGTCGAGCAATGTTGAATGAAGGTATACAGGACAACATCTATTAGAAATGTTTTGATAATACAAAGCAGTCTGCATGTACGGTATTAATGAAAGATCTGAGATTACAATTTTTTAAGGATGCTTCTACATCCACTGTAAAATGGAAAAACTTTTACTTTTTCTCAATTAGCATTGATAGACAAAAGAGGCAAGGAGAGGATTGATATTAATTTAGAGAGGATACTTTTGAATATGGGTGTCAGTTTAACAAGACGTCTGTCCACTCTTTGTCTAGGCCGAACATGTTCGTGAAAAGATGAATCAGTTGGGTGATAGTGAACTTGTCTGATGTATTGATGTACTGTTTACTATTGTAGCATGATTTCTTATCACCTCACTAGGGAGAAGAAAAATTATCTTTATTGAAATCTGGAACTTTATTAGGTGACTTAGACTCATTACCATTCTTTCGAGAAATATTGAGAGCACGTGGACTATCCACTGTCAGGCTTTGTTCGTTTGACATTGTGATTGATCTGAGCTTTTTCGCTTAGGCGCAACGTAATTGCTGTGACACGGAAGTTCTTCTTCAACTTCAGACAATTCGCTCAATGTATGGATTGTCATGTACGAAGTTCTGATCTATTCGTTTTGACTGTTTCATGCGTAACTCAATTTGGATTTCTGGATGACTCTAGCTTAGCTAGTACCATCTGCTTTCTGTATGTAGGGCACCATTTTTGAACATGTGAGCTTTACAATACAGACACACAGGCTGTTGGACAGAACATTCCTCTCTGTGGCGTTGCCATACTTACCAAGCGCGCCTGACTCGAGCAATAGGACTCAGTGTGACCAAACTTTTTACACTTGGAACAAAGCATGACCTTAGGTGTATAAACCGCGCGAATTAGAGCCTTATCAATTTCAACATAAGGAAGAATGGTGCCTTCGAATGTAACAGATTCATTATGTGAAAGACTTCACATCACCCTCCACTCTACTTTCGGCTAATTGCTGGCACCCAGAATAGATACTTGAGGTAATAGAGGATCTACAACCTTCCAGTCCTACTTTCGCAAGATAATTCAAATCCATTTCAGATTGATAAATTACCCCATCTATTTCAACCCGCTCACTTGAATGTAAACTCGGTAAAGCCTGCTAGAAGCTCAATGTAGACAACATTTTGGCGTCGGAACTATCCGAAAAAATCCAAACCTTGAAAAGCGATCTGTTTTACCTCTCTACAGATCGAAAGTGTTATGCACCTCCGCTGAAACCAGGAGAACTTCAACTGGTTTATCTTTCTGACGTACGAAAACTTCATACGGACCTTTGCAAGCTTCTGGGTAGCACCGTCGTTTTACGAATAGGGACTTTGAGGTAATGGACGATGATACATCATTCGACGACGATGAGGGCGGAGAGGATGGAAGAGGTGCATCGGAGGCAGAACAAAAGGAATCATTGACATTTGAGACACCGGTGTATGGTGACTGTGGAGCTGACTGTGACATGAGAATCGAGTTAGTAAGTGTGCAGATCAGTATTTTTCAGGGGGTTCATTCTTAGCAGGAATATCTTCGCTGTGATCACTGTCTTCATCCATGATTTTCTAAGCTAGGCTTCCAAGGGACAGCAAACACACTTTTGTTGCGCGGGGATTGAATTATATAGCAAAAAACGATTCAAATGGACTCTTATCTGAACACAATGGCGTGAGAAACTAGCAACTGCAAATGAGAGCCTTTATATAACAATACTTTTGTTTACACTTCTGCTCTGAAATATCACTCGAAGTAACACACAACCGTTCTTGTCCAGGAGTGAGAAGCAACTGGCTACGTCCATGCCTAACGTAGTTATGCCTAACGTCGCGGACCCATTTGCCCCAGGGGACCCCATCTGATAAAACTGTCCTCGAAGACCCAATCACCAAATTATACATCTACACAAAAATATAGGGTTTAATTCATCTCATCTATATGTTATTCTGGAGTTCACATCAATTATTCTATTAAGTCAACTTCACTTATTCCAGAACCGAAAGCCATTAAGTAAGTAATCACCGCTTAAATAAGCAAATGTCAGATGTTCTTGGTTTTCAATACTTATTAAAGAGATAAGATCATTTCATCTTCTTTTTCCTTGATTTCTTATCCCTTGATTTCAGTGAAAATTCAAGTAAAACCTCTGAGATACATGGTTTCAAAATTGAAAGTTCGTCCTGGGCATTTACGGGTCTACCACTCCGAGAACTTAAATAAGCCTGCATCTTTTTCATCCATATGCTTCGTGGCTGACAGGGTAACTTGACGAATCAATGATGTACAGAACTAGTTTAGTCCGTGTCTGCAAGCTGCGAGACTTTAGCTGGGTACACAAACTACAGAAAGTCCTACTTGCAGCCGCAACACGTATTTTTACCTCGCGAGGGTTTCAAGATATGTAATTAGTCGACAACCCAAATCGCATGCCATTTATTTCCAGCTCTTCGGAACCAGATCATTTAAACTGTCTCGTGCTTTGTCAGACACCAGATCAGGGTTTGAATTCAAAGGTATAGGTTTTCGATAGGTAGTATAGGAAGCAGGTTGTCAATGATCACCGTCCATAGTCATAGTCAACAATAGAACCCAACGTTCCACTTGCAGTATCATTCAATCCTATTTAGGCTCGTTTAATTACAATCCATGTTGTCTGACGGAACATAATTTGTTTGTCTCTGTTAGTTACGTCCCAAGGCATGTGCTGTATGGTTCTTCGTTGAATGAGCCTGTCTCGATACCATTAATGTTTTCCAGATCCTGACCCTCTCTGGATAGCTAAAGGACGGTCGCGATGCTCAATGCAACAGTGAATAGGTAACCAACGGCATGAAGGCAAAGTTACCTGTGATTTATTTGTCATATCATAGCGTTAAAGTGCACAACCTTCACAGAGCTGAATTGGTACAAATGTTAGTGTTTAAGCAAGCAGATCTTGAGGTTCTGAGTTCGATCCTTCTGTATATTTTTAATCAATATTTTTGTTGTGATTATTTTAATTTTTAATTGATACTTATATTGATATATATATTAGTTTTAACTCATTTTGATTAGTTACTTGACGAATTGAACTAGTGAGCTCTACAAAATGTTTACTAAGTTTTAAATAGATTGATCAAAGGTGGAAAACATATTGGTCGCGATGAGCGATATATCGATGTCGATGAGCTAATGAGCGAATTTTTCTACAGCGCATACGCTTGAAAGTCGCTGTACGTTGCCACGGTTCTCTTACGCCTAAAACCGGTTATGCTTGAAAACCTTGCGTGAATCTTTACATGCCACCGATAGTGGTTAGAGTCGTTATTTGCATCGGATCGCATCCCACTACGCAGAATTGGGATCGTTCCGATCACAATAACAAATTCTTCTTGTGGGCGTCCCACCACGCCAGAGGAAAACACTTGAATATGGGCGTCCCACCAAGCAGAGGAAGAAACACTTGAATTCGGGCGTCCTACACGCAGAATTGGATCATTCCGATCACAATAACAGCGTTCTTCTTGCGGGTGTCCCATTAACGCAGAGGAAGAAACTTGAATGCGGGCGTCCCATGCAGAATTGTGATCGTTCCGATAACATGATGAGTGACTCCTGGCAGGATCGCCAATGTGCAATTCAACATGCGCATATTTGTCACCCATCATGTTTGCACTGCTGCACTCGCGAGGAAAATGGGATCGACTGACTGCGAATGTGTATACTCACGATGACTGACAGGATTCGTCATTTGACACATGCATGCTAGGCCTGTTCGATAATAGGCCTGTCCAATGCCACACAGGATCTATGAATCTGAGAAATGCCGACTGTCCTCCATGTAACCCTTAACTGATGGTTGATTGTTATCCGCAGACCGGAAGCGAGGCAAACTTGTGAGGACCAGAGCTATGTTCGTGTTTTTCCCAAATGTCAACAAACGTTTTGTTGTCCATTCGGAATTAAATGGGATACTACTAATTCGTTTTTATTTAAAGTGATAGAACAAGGCATAAATAATGACAAACAGGAGAAAAATTCATTTTAACATACCCCACAAAATCCGGATCATCTCTGTATAACTTTTCAGTATGTTGGATATTTTCCTTCGGCGAGTCGTGTAAAGACGTGGTACTGGTATCACGTCGGGTGATCTCACAATGACTGGGAAAATATCACATTTACGATCTCCAGTGCCCGTGGACCGCCCAAAAATATAGGTTAATGAAGCTAGAAGATTTTCTGCGTCCGTTTCATCAAAATTTAACTTAACGTTTAGAAAAACTTTATGTTGAATTTTTCAGAAGTTTACTCTCAACCTTTTGTCTTATCCATGTACATGATTGCACTAAATCACATAACATATGTGTAACTGTAGCAAAAGGTTTTTATAAACTTTTTATTTGTTATACGGAACATCGAAACGTCAGAAGATAGTATAACAGTATTTGGTCTAACAAGGTCACGCGACTTATGTTGTATATCTGAATACGATTCGCGTTGGAATTATACAAAAGATTGTCCCTAGTTGCGTGGTGTCAGGAGCTGACATTGTTTTTTTATAATTAATTGAGATTGGGGAAAACAATATTAAAGTAGAAAAGACAGGAGTTAAAGGCATGTAACTGATTTAATATTGTATTGATATTGATCTGACAACTCCGAACAAAATCCATTCTTACGCCGCGCTCGGCTGTTAACTAGTAAACGATGAATTTGTTTGGTTTGGTTGAAATTTAGCGCACACATAATCATTCTCCACGCGAATCTTAATAAAATATGTCCAAATAAACTTTATGTGGTCTCGAATTAGCAATTATTTAATTTATGTGTAGCTCTATATCGATTATATTAGGTTGGAGCTATTGCAAAATTTTATAACGGTGACAATATATCTTATATAGATATTTTGGCAGTGTCATCGCAACTGAATTTGACTTTTTCTAAATGTATGTAACTGACTTTTGTTTCTTTCAAAGTCTTCTACACTATGTTTCCTTAAACTATCAATAACAACAAGTAAAGTTTCATTTATCGGATTATTTTGAAGAAATATCGATTTTATAAAGGTGATGCCTCACCTAGATTTTACCTCAGTTAAATGTTCAATTACAGTTTTGGTGTTTTCTGTTTACTTTTACATGTCGTTGAAGGTTTCTACTTTTGGTAAAAAGTATTCGGAATACTATCAACCCAAAAGCAAGTTCTAATAATGAAAAGAATGCCAGAAAAGAGATAATATTAATATCGTACATCGTAATAACCTATTCAGATTACGTGCTTCATGGCATGATAAAGATTATCTTGATTTCAATGTTGAATCATCACATTTTCATTTAATAATATCCAAATTGGAAACACCTCACATGTGATGCTCTCCTGCATTATGATAAGCGAGTTGCTTTCGTACGATTGATAATTTATATGTTTTCAATTCATCTATTGTGTGATTGTTGCGCATCGTAAACAAACATTGAGTATCCTCGCCATCCTTAGGAAAAACGAAGACTGCATATATAAAGATTTGTTCCCAATGTAGAACAGTTCTAAGGAATATACTTTTCACACATGTTGAATAAAATCTACATTTTTACCATGTGACTCAAAAATATTATATCAATTTCAGAGGAATTTTATTTTCGTATGATAAATAAGTTGAAATGAATAAAAGACGAACATTTCATCAAAAAGCGCCTGAAAATAGAAGTTCACTCTAAATAAATCAAATTAGATTTCATCAAATATAAATTGTTAGTAACATCATAGAGAGACCTTCTTTGATGCAACTGTCATTTTAAAAACAATGCAAAAATTAATGATAGAAAAATAAATATCATTAATTTCGGCTACAGATCTTGCTCTTGTAGTCTTGGAAAAAAGTGTTATAATTTTCTGCTCCATATGGTATTTGTTTACACTTGAAAATGACAGAACGATGTTCCGTTCCAATTATAACAGTTTTGGCCTCATCAAAAGGGGTCAACTTTTGATTGGATTTTGTCGAAGATCCACTTATGTTATGTGACTGAATGCTAAATGAGTTACGCAAAATGGATGATGTCCAATCAAATTTTGAAAGCTAAGAATATTATATGGAAATTATAAAAACTTACTAATTTGTACGAATACCATAACGTCAAAATAATGTCTGCATGGTACATGTGGTTTTTCTGCAAAGCTAACATATGTTTAGTTCGAAATGTCCACTGTCCCATTCCAGCATCTTTCTTCGCGAGGATCTCGTCACCATTAATGTTACGGGCGAGTTTCTTTATCGAAAGGCCGTAAATCTTCCATAGACAAAACAAAGGAATACGTAAGCGCATAACTCGTGTGAATGTTCCAATGATGTGCCGTGTATGTTTCCCCCATTCCGGATATCTGAAAGTTGTTCTACGGGCAGGCCAGAAACGCGAGCTATTAACTACTTTTAGTTCAGCTCGCTGTCGTTACCGTTAATGATAACGGCGCATTCAATTCGCACTTTTATTCACACTTGCCTACACGGTGGACGAACAGTACGCACGATATTCGGATGGATGTAGCAAAGCCAGCGAGAGGAACGAGCTGAGGATGTCTCGTAACTCTTGTCGGAGCTTTCGAATTAGTAATGAGCACTTACAAGTATAAAGCCGTGTGGCAGCTTCGACAAGCTGTAACTGCGACAATTGAGTTCACTGCGCTAGTGAGAAAAAGTGTACCAATCAGAACGAACTTAATCCGCGAATTTGAAACTAGCAAGAAGCTCTATAAATAAGATTAAAGTTGATCCATTCAGAGACCAAATTGGGATTGGTGAAGGAATGGCTCCAATTGGATGACACAAGAACGAGTGGTCGGAGATGACATTGACATGGTAGAATGCGATACCTAGATCTTTATTCGTATCCACAGCTCCGTCATAAGAGCCACGACCAATTTCAGATCTATCAGTTTATGGTGGGTTTTTATGATTACGTGTTCAAATCCCCGCATCGTAAAATTCCCATGCACTTGTAATGCACTGCAGACGCCTGATCATGCATCTTCTCAACCAATATGCTGCACGGCTCTTTTCGCTATAGTAAAAAACATATCACATAAATCCCGACAGGAAATGTGACCGTAGCGAATATTGCCAGCTTTTAAAGCACACAAACGTTATTAAAGTCCCGTAACTCCACAATCTTTGCCACGGTAAAGAGTGCAAAAATCACGTACCCCAACTCGTACAACTCGTCTGGGCTCTGGATGATGGCTTTTCGCGTCGCGCTCTGGCTTGTTGTCGCACAAAGTATTGTTCGCACGACGTCACTGGTGACGTTAATTCGTTCATAAAAGCAGAACATAAAGTCGTCATAAAATGAGATGCGGTGCCCTGCACTATCAAAAACTGCTTCGGTATGATGTGTGCCAAGAGCGAAGCCGCAAGCGCGTGTGCGAAGAAAATCGAAATGATAGCATTACAAAAGCAATCTTTGCAGCGTGATGGGAGCTTGCGGTAAGTTTTGTTATTCAAAACTGATGTTACAGGGTTTGAGTTGTTTCCTATTGTCATAAATACGCACTTATCCATGAGTCAAGCAAAACCATGTTGAAGAATTGCATTGTTGAAGCCTTAAATGAACGTAAAAATAAAGCTACGAGAGAATTGTCCTTTAAAAGTCTAAAAACTATTCATCTATCTGTATGTTTTCCAAATAATGTTTAAATTGAAATACATATATACTAAGCTTAATAAAATGGCCATCATATTGTGTAGCAAAATTAATTTATTCTTCTTTATTAATTGGACAGAAAAACTGAACAATAACAAAAACAAGTGTAATAGAACATAACAATCTATGAAATATGTGCTCAAAAAGTATTCGTCTATTACGGTTTGGCACTCTGGTCAAACGAATTGCAGAATATAATTTAATATTTCGTTAGATTTCCCTTTGTATCTATGACGGCTTAACCAAATTGACCAAATTGAAGACGCAATTTGCACCCACTCTTATTTAAAATCTTTTTTTTTTATGTATATTTAGGATTTGGTATTAGGTATTTTGGTTTGATTCGTGGTCTTATAAAGTAGCCACAGCTTAGTAACTTTGGGTAGTGTGCTGGGGTCATTGTCCTGCTGAGCTCCTTATAAGCCTTATTTCGGAATCCCAGTCATGCTTTACTGTTGGAATGAGGAGCTGTGGCTGCACCTCAGTATTATTTGTTCGCTAAACCATACATTGGCCATCTGATCCAGATATGATGTATTTGCTTTAGTAAAGGAAGCATGACATGATTCCTAAAGTCATACTTCTTCAGACGCTATTCTTTGGCGAAATCAAGCCACTTTTGCTGATTTATTTAGCTCACCCATCATACCCATACTTTTTACAAGTATTTCTGATTGAATTAGTACACATTTTAGTACCTCTTCTTTACAAACTAATAGACAACTTGGGTGCACTCGTTTTGGACGTTTTCTTGATTTCCAGCATAGCATGATAAATCGATCATCACAGATGACCACTCCGTTGTTTTTTTCTGCAAGGTTTTTATGGCGCTGAAGCGATCAATCGCCGATTTAACCTATCGTACGAGGTCCGCCCACAATTGTTGCAATGTATGCGAATATGAAAATTCAGATACATCCAGGTTTTTTTTTACACGGTTTGGTTTTAGTCGTTTAAGACCTTCAGCGTAAATGAAACAATGAGTTAACCCCACGAAAAAATTCAGAAAAAATCAAAGAAAATTCAGGGGGTATTTAAAAATCTGTGAAAGTTCAGGTTAACCGAGAAATTAATGAATTCCAACCGTGTAAAAAAAAACCTGGGTGTATTTCCTACTTGCAGGGCTGTTACAAACTGAGCAATTTCCAATCCGCGAAACTCGCGACTAACGAAATGAGATCCGCCACTGTAAAAACCAAAACCGCTACAAAAACAAATAACAAATACACTGCAATCTAAAATTTTAATAATTTAGCTTTCAATCTATTGACACATTGATCAAAAAGAAGAAAAAAACAGATTAATCTTCCTAGCATTGGTGGTGCCTTTCTCTTGTATTATAAAAACAAGAAAAACATATAAATAGCACTTTGAGGGGATAGGTTTTACTATTTTCATCAATTCATATCTATTTGCGGTCAATTGAATGCATTGCAGCCGGTGCGAAAAAAAAAATTTTTTTCCTATTTCGGAAAAAAAAATGCTTAGCTAAAAATTGTTTTCCTATTATATCTGGAACGCAATGGCCGATCAAGCCAATTTTCAATACAAAACAACTACACCGTATTCCGCGTCGATCGCGTCTTAGCATTATTCGATTGTTGCGAAAATCGGATAATGCCAAGTATCTAAAAGTGTATCTCACAGATTAATCCATCTAGCGTTGATTGTGCCCAGTGTTGTGCTGAATCATTATCAGACGATAATGATTGCAATTTTAATGTGAAAACAGTAGGCGAGTTGTCGCCGGCAACAACCTCTCAAATTTTGTACTCAAACGATAACAAACACAGAATTTTCATTCCAACAATAATCTTTACTAATATCAGCTAATTGTCAACAGTCGCGTTATATCTTCTATTTGGCGTTACGGTTTTATGGTAGTAAGGAAAAACAGTTCAAAATGTAACGGTAAATGCTTCAAGCCAAGATACGATTTTCAAAGGATTCTTAAGGGGCTGTCCATAAACCACGTAGACTCTTGAGGGGGGTAGGGGTTTCGAAAAAGTCTACGATAGTCTACGAAGGGGGACGGGGGTGTTTACCAAAAGTCTATGTAGACTTTTTATTTATTTTTTAACGATTTATACAGCAGCTTTGTGCGAAGTTCATTCGTTTGATTTTTTTAGGATTTTCCGTTTTTTTCTCCATAAAAATGTAATGAATTTCACTGAACTTAAAGTCATGAATTTCACCAGGAAATACTCGGGGTTTTTTTTTAACGGGGAAACAACAGATGATTATTCAGCGGGATATTGCATGAATTTTCAAGAAAAGCATAGGAATTATCACGGAGAGTGATTTGGAGTATTACCTGGAAGCTTTCAAGGTTATCAATTGGGAATTTTATACAAAATTTCCACGCGAAACTTATTAGAATGTAGACTTGACATTTTCGGAATTTCAACTCAAAATTTCTTGGAATTCTGAAAATTCTTTGGTTTTCACAAATTTGAACCGGCGTTCAAATATAGGACAGATGCGTGACAGATTTTAAGCAGTGGCGCGCCGATGCAAAAGTGTCGGCGATGGTGGCACACACCTATAGGAGGAATCGAATGCAACAGAAATTAAATTACTACGCTTTGAAATTTGATTTCAGCTATGGACAGAGGATTAAATTTGATTTCCTTTCAAGTTGATTTTTGTTTTGTTGGATTTTCTTCAGTTTGATTTAATTAAGTATGTTTGAAATTTGAGTTTTGTTGTAATGTTTACATGGAAATGGATTTTAATAGCTGAATTGCTTGAAACGTGATTGATTTCCATATTTTCCAATCACATATGATGTTTTGTAAAATTTGGAAAAGACATCAAGGGATAGGGGAAGGGTTTCGGAAAAGTCTACGAAAGTCTACTAGGGAGGACGGGAGGGTTTGAAAAGGTGAAATTTCAGTCTACGTGGTTTGTGGACAGCCCCTAATCGCTGGCGAGTTTTCATTACTTGATAATTTAAAAGTAAGATCGCGGGTGAGTTATGATCATCCTCGATTTTCCGAAAATATGATGTTTCCCATAATTATAAAATTGATAAAAACACATAAGAGAGTTTGAAATTGCACTTTAAGGGGATAGATACCAATATTTCCATCATCTCATATCTATTTGCGGTCATTTGAATACATTCAGCGATTTCTAAAATAAAATCTAGGGGAGATCCTTGGCAAACAACGATGTTTTGTCAATAACTCTGGAACGCAATGGCTGATCGGGTCAGTTTTCAATAGCAAATAATGGGACAGGATTCGGCGTCTAATGCAACTTGCTGCAAGCAAATGAGATAATGCTAAGTACGCATGAGGTCATGGGTTCAATCCCAGGCTCGTCCCATTCCTCCTACTTTGTATCTTTCTCTATATTTCTCATGTTCCAGCAATCGCTAGAACAGGAAATGGACTTCCATACCGTTTCCATTTCTATCCTATACCTTTAAATTGACTATTCTAGTAGTGCTAGTGCTAGAATTGGAAATGAACGGAAAGCTCATTTTCTGTATCCAATTAAAATTCCATCAATTGCTATCTCTCCTATCACATTAACAGGGCAACTCGTTAACCAAGATGAACTTCTGCCCGTCGTCAACCTCACCCAACAAATTCCAAAAAAAATCCGCTTGAACTCGTGGTAAGTGCAGAGGTATATTCGGCTTGCAGTGGGCGAGTGATTGCATTCATCATTTTCCTCCCCTTCCCTACATTGACTTGCATTCTGACATGGCAGGCGCCAGCATGATCTAACAAATGAGATCACCAGTACTTACAAGTAAACATCTGTTGGCTCTCTGTGCAAGAACAGCTGATCTGGTCATAATGGAGTAGCATCTACGGCTAGTCAATCAAGCTCAAGCTCAATATGCTTAAATTAGGTAATATTAGGGTAAACATTTAAATTTTTCTAGGCTAGATGTACCAGCCGTGGCTATAGCACCAGTTGTCGCACTAGTGCTTTATATTCCAAATGGCCAATCACATCACCGCAAACCAAGTTCATATCGATAAAGCATATTCATTCATATGATACAATAGCATCTTTGATCTCCTCCAAAACAAGCAAGCCATTCCGATCGATTCATAATTGTACGAACCATTTGAAAAAACTAAGGATGATACAATGACTGATTGATATTCAACCTCTCCAATCCAATTACGCATCGCGTCGTTTTGCACCTGTCTTATCACTGCCGAGAATCATTTCAACATAGTTTTTGTTGATTTCTGGTTTTATAATTGGCTCACCCTCCTGGCTGGGCCCTCCTTAGCCGTGCGGTAAGACGCGCGGCTACAAAGCAAGACCATGCTGAGGGTGGCTGGGTTCGATTCCCGGTGCCGGTCTAGGCAATTTTCGGATTGGAAATTGTCTCGACTTCCCTGGGCATAAAAGTATCATCGTGTTAGCCTCATGATATACGAATGCAAAAATGGTAACCTGGCTTAGAAACCTCGCAGTTAATAACTGTGGAAATGCTTAATGAACACTAAGCTGCGAGGCGGCTCTGTCCCAGTGTGGGGATGTAATGTCAATAAGAAGAAGAAGAAGAATTGGCTCACCACATTTCTAAATACAATTTTTTGACATCATCTTTTGCGAATTTTCAAATATTTTCAGAGTGGAAATCAGAGAGTACATATTGCTTTTCAGTTCAAGAATTGTATTTTTCAATCTACAATCAAAAGGAAACAAATTTTCCGTATTTAACCTGGATATTCCTCGACGGACAATCGAATATCAATTTACATATTTGTAAACATACTAGTGATGAAGAAAAAATCTTGCCCATCTACGAAAAGAGAATTGAAGTATGGTGAGAGAATTCCATTTATATAATTATTTTTTACATTATCAACTTATGATTATAAAATAACTAGGTTAACGGCTGTATTTTGGACTGGGCTCATATTTTGGACCACCTAGCTGAATTTTGCATTTTTATCACACAAAACTAAATAAAACATGCAAAATTTGAATTTTATTGCAAAAAGAAACTATCCATAAGGTATCTCCTACATTTGTCTCTTATAAAATATAGTCATTATTAAAAATATTTTCACGTGCTTACCCATTCCGGCTAGATTACAGCAAAACCAAGACGACATTGTAAAATGGAATTCAACCTTCAAAAGCTGTAAGCTTATTTGTACATAGATTTAAAACAGGTGAATGATGTTGTTGACCTATTAGAACCTAATTGAAGCAGTTTCAGACCTGGAGCAAAACATTGCAAGTTTAAAAACAGTATTCTGAGGCATGTCCAAAACAGGTTCATTTTACATTGAACCGAACATATTTTCGACTTATCTTCTTTTTAAGATCTAGATCTCTTAAACTTTTGCCTTTTTGCTACCAGAGGTTTGAAAAAAGAATGTGCAAGGAGCAAGGAAGAACCGAGCAACCCACTACTATCAAGGACGCAAATGGAACAGATCGGTAACATAAAAAATGTAGCAGGGTAGAAGTGACCAGGTGCCTACATCACAGCCATGGGCCGCACGTTTGTTTTGCTTTGATGATGCTATACCGAGTGGTACTGAAATGGATTAGTCTCAATACCTTAGCTATTGGTATTGTTCTAAGCTTTTGAATGCTTATAAAAATGTATAGGTTAACAAAGACTTTAAGGATGAAACGCCAAAAATGCTGGAAATCACTAATTTAATGTAATAGTAACATAGCTTTGTAAGCAATTCAAAATTATTCGAGTGGTCCAAAATATGTTAAATATGTGGTCCAAAATAAAAACAGGTGGTCCAAAATTAAATCTTACATATCTTCAGAATTTATGATATTTTGGTTCTTTCGGTTAGATTTAGAAACATTTTTACCTACAAATCCAACCTAGTATTTTTCATTTTTTAGTTGCATAGGGAATTGATCAAGAATTATTACAAAGTCTAACTTTTATTCAAAAAATTATAAGAAAATTATTTTGAGCTTTTTAGTGGAATGTTTTCACCTGTCATAAGACGAGTTTATACAATCCCATTGAATTCCACCACTTAATTGTATCTTGACAGATACGTATTTCGACCTCAAAAGTAAGGCCGTCTTCAGTGTCTCGTACTTGACTCGTACTTGAAGTCGAGTCAAGTACGAGACACTGAAGACGGCCTTACTTTTGAGGTCGAAATACGTATCTGTCAAGATACAATTAAGTGGTGGAATTCAATGGGATTGTATAAACTCGTCTTATGACAGGTTCAAAAAATTGTTCATCCATCTCTGAAAGTGGTCCAAAATACCTCCCTTACCCTATCAGTCTTCAATCGGGTGAAGCGATTTTTTTATCTACGTCACCCTCACAATAATGTACTTAATGGTAAAGTAGAACTAATTTCATGCTTTAAAAAATGGGTGCTTGCATTACTAACAGTAACAGCCCCATAAGACTACAAGCATAATCAGTTGATAAATAATATCTTGACAACATTCATAGATCTAAATTTCACACGGAATAAAGTATACTACCTATGATCGTATATCAGTCCCATCTTTGCTGGGCTTCCTATTCATATGGGACGCATATTTTGTGGGCAGTATATGACGTTTCAGATATAACTCGGAAAGGCACTACACACCGTGTTATTTTTACCAGGATGACTTTATTGAGGGATGATCTGGATTGCCAATTTCCCCAGTCAGCCATCTTGGATTTTTATGTGGAATTTATGTTCGATTGTTCACGTTTAGCATTGATGAAAGAGATGACGATTTGATGATTGTTCGTGCTTTCCGTATAACGTTAAGGTACATTATTTATCAAGAGATAAAGCTCGTAATCTGAATGGGCTGTACGTTCATACAGGCGATTATCAAGCAAATTGGCCTTTCAATTTCAGCAATTCCAAACAGATGCTTTAACCAAAAGGAGAAGCTTCCGTTTGTATTCTATACACTTGAACTAACATCGATGCGATGTGTTATAAGTTATGGTTATGCAGATGGCGTTGAGTCACACGTAAATCACAAATTGGCTAGTTATATTAAGCAATTTTTTACCATCATTTAAGAATATCTTGAACAGCTATTAGAGGTAGAACTTGAATTTGTTGGTAATTTAGAAACCAAGAATACCAGATTCTTCAAGAACTCGATACTTCTAAGTCCCAAAATCCTGCCCAACAAAACTTGAGGAACTCTTAGATTAAAGGATGCAGAGACGGACAGAAACGACGAATAATGTCATAATCACTGGGTAACTTCCGCATACTCCTATGCTGCAATAAAGAGGGGTTTGCAAAAGTGTCGTGTTTCTCCTCCCCACGAACAAACAAGCCACCTAGCCACCCAAGTAGCGAAGTTCGATTGAATTGTGCTACATGGGTACAAGCGTGCAATGGATGGTCGGATCGGATGTGCCACCAAACATAATTTCTCATGGAGTCTCAATTTTTGTAATGACCGAGCAGGCACGAACAAACGGAGAAACGAGAAATTTTGGACCACGCATAAAAACAGAAACTTTTAGAACCGAGAAAATAGTTAACCACGGGAACGAGTTTTGATAATTCAGGTTCATTTTGGTCGTTACTGTGAAATCATGATTTCCATTTGAAGTCGATATCGAAATATGTTTTTAATTTGCTATGGCAACCTATGATGGGAACAGAGCTATGCCAGCACAAAAGACTGTATAGCGAATAGTTGGAATGAGCAGCCTTAATAAGCAGCAGAACTGCACGCTTAAAATCAATAACACAGAGATATGTTTCCTTCACACAAAACGGGCCTAATGCAGAACATCCCCTAGATGAGCGACAGTTACACAGCCACAAAAATAGCTCGTGTGGTTTTGTTGAAGCTTGGATTTCAATATTTTCAACAGTATTTGGTTCCTCATGAAACAAGGAATATGTACAAACGTTTACATGTTGAAAACGACCGTTATCATGACCGTACGAGGCATTTTTGTGCCTGTGTAACTGTCGCTCATCTAGGGGATGTTTTGCATTAGGTCCGTTTTGTGTGAAGCAAACACATCTCTGTGTTATTGATTTTAAGCATGTGGATGCATTAGAAGGTCGGTAAGATGAAGATCCTCTCTACCGCTCAACCGAGTGGCCAGATTTGATAACAACCGACAGGACTGATCCCAGATGCGAACTTCATTGATTTCGACCCCGAGAACAAAGACTAAGTTCTAAAGACAATTCGGCGTGCAATCCAGAATTGAAATATGAACTCAGGTCTACCAAATACCGTGCATTACAACGAACATTCATAAGATAATTAAATTCTTATTCGGAAATAAGGTGTTTGGATCTCAAATTAAATCTCATCCTTATGCAATCATACAAAAGAAAAACATTAATATTTTGAACTTATCCAACCGATTTAGAGAACTCGAAAACCGCGCTTTATCAAATATGTATTATCAGTTGGATCTGATTTTTCACCGCGTGACAATGAAATGGAAACATTAAAAAGTATTTACGATGTAAGCAATCGCTGAAAATCCCAAATTTAAGAGAATCTTCATAAATGGATGATAACTGTTTATGATCGCGGAACCTAAGTTCTCCAAAGAAAACGAATGCTGCTGCGTTTCGTAACCATTCTTCTGTCCTGTCCAAACGCGAACTCCATTCCTGGACCCGGTAGTTCGTATGTGTGCCTTCCAGGTCTAATCCGATAACGATTTTTCGATATATTAATCTTAATGGCTTCATTACCATATCGTTAATGATAACTATTTGTCATACACATATTATAGGCAGAGCGGTGGCGGCGTCTCTCGCGCTACTCCGCGCGGTATCGCCATTCCCACGCACCTTTGGGGAAAGAAGAGGAGATTGACCGCACGGTCAACCGATTTCTTTTTATGACGGCCTGATGGGACAGACGTGAAGATGTCTGGGCTATCATTTGCTAGCACGGACGGACGGGAGTGTGACATTCTTGCGCAGGGTGATAAGCCCCACCAGCACCATTGTGTAACCTGTTGGTTGGTGTACATCAGCCGGGGCGCGATGTCGAGACGACTTCAAACGAATAGAGGGGTAGGGATTATATGTGAAGAGGCGATTTGTTTCTTCACTCCTAAATAACATTTCTCTGTTATTACAAATACATTTGGAATTCAAATGGTGTGGGGTCGCTTGGCAGACTGAGCCATTCTTAGCTACAGCAAAGTTCGATGGTTTTAAAACGGCGGTCATTGCACGCGTATCACATTTCGCTGAATGGCCTACCTATTAGTGGGAACGACAAACACAAACTTCCCTTCCGACTCACAAGGAGCTGCGCCAGGGTTAGATGTGCTAAAGGAGCCCAGCTGATAGGCAATTTTTAACCCACCACACCGTGAGAAAGCCGTGTTGCGTTTTTTGTTGTGTGGTCCATAGATCATTTTATTTTTCACACCTTTTCTCGAGCGATATCTCGACCGGAATATCTCAACACGCAGAAGAATAGCAAGGAAACAATGCACCGGCGCAGGACATAAAAGGAAAGAGGAACTCAAAGTTCAACGCGCGGTAGCATCATAAGACAGTAGTGGGGTTAGGTCGGTGCAGAACTGGTCGAACGAACAACTTCAACAATGTCTCATTAGGGCAAGATATCGAAGTGGACAGTAGATCGGCAGAAGGGTTCCATAAAGGGTCTAATGACGGAAACGGTTGTACTCTCTGATTAAATCTATAAATGTCGATGATGAAGCAAAGCGCTCGAATGATCAAATTCTTTGCGAGTAAAACATTGCAATATATATTTATAGGGAGTATGCCGGATTTGGCGTGTTCATTTTTTAATCATTGGTATAAATGTGCTCAAATCCAGCTTAGCATTTTGGTCAAAGGGGTACTTTGAGGATTTGCTAAACGGTGGTTATGAAGTGTAAGTATTAGGAAACAGAATGAACATGGTCTACGACGATCATGCTTTGGAACCATTAACGCGGGATGAGAATAAGAAGACCTGATTTTTTTATTCTTATAACTCTACTTGATAAAATTTCTGGCTCTTGTTTTGTATGCGAATTTTACTGGTGATAAGTATACCTATAAATCGATTAGTGTATTAGATTCATGTGAACTTATTTCGTTCTGCTGTCCCGGGTAGACGATAATAGCTCATTAACAGTAAAACGTGATATCGATAACAAAACATGATAAGAACTTATTTGAAATAAGAGTAAAAAAAACAAGCGCAACTAACAAAAATTTGCACCGAAATATCATGAAAATATCAGGTTTTGCTATTCACAAGAACTTATCAATATCTTGAGCTATTTGTTTATTCTTCTTCATAGCAAAACCTGATATTTTTATGATATTTCGTTGCAATTTTTTGTTAGTTTTGCTTGTTATTTTTACTCTTATTTCAAACAAGTTCATATCATGTTTTGTTATCACTATCACGGCTGCTACCCGGGGCTACTACCTGCTGTTAGTGCTGTTACTACGGTGTTTGTTCGTGTACTGTGCCAATTTTAATTCTTATAGAAAATTATGTTGAGCTGGTTAAGTGAATGTCCTCACTTGTCATAAGACGAGTTAATACTAGCTTTTACAGATACATGTTTCGACCTCAACAGTGAGCCGTCTTCAGTATCACGACTCCAAGTTAAGTCAAGTACGAGACACTGTAGACGGCCTTATTGTTGAGGTTCAAATACGTATCTGTAAAGTTGCAATCAAGTAGTGGAATTCAATGCGATAGTACTATTTCGTCTTATGACAAAGGGCAATTTTAACTGTTTTGAAACCAATCCTTTTGTGCGGCTGTTTTCGATCAGCATAACGTATTCAGCAAGTTCTATCTGCGCTGTGTGCGCAAGTGGGTTCGAGTCAAGTACGAGACACTGAAGACGACCTTACTGTTGGGGTCGAAATACGTATCTGTCAAAGGTACAAAAAAGTGGCGGAATTAAATGCGATATTACAAACCCGCCTTATGACAAGTGGATACATTCCACTTAAAGCAGGGCTGCCCAACGTACGGCCCTTGGCTCAATTTTTTGTGGCCCGCGGCGTGTAAGAAAAAAATACTTCATAACCGGCCCGAAAGCTTTTCTGTCTGGCTCGGGAAGCTCCTTCTTATTATTTATTTAAAAAAATAAATCTGGGCAAGCACGAAGTCGAATGATGCACGGGCCAGTTTTTCTGTTTATGAGATTTTAGCAATACAAATAAAACCTTTCCAAAACTTGTTAGGGAATGCATATCGGCTGTTGTTGATATGGTGTGCTCTTAAGAAAAAGCCTCCTTCAGTAGTATTAATTTTTTTGAGTGTCTTTATTAGAGAGGCTTTCAGCCCTGGGCTGGCTCACCTCAGTAGTATTAATTTGTCGTAAAGCACGGCGAAGAATTACAGTTTTCACAAAAGACTTGAAAACTACGTTCCGTGAAAAAGCACCTTGCTATTGAATCTGTCAGCTTATAATCGATAAAAATACTGAACGATGAAACGACTGTCACAGATATAAACCTAAGGAAAGCTGTAGAGACCTGTATGAAGGAGCCTAAACAAACTTAAGGCCTGACAACTCATAGAGCTCCTGACAACTCATAGAGCAATGACGGGAAAGAACACGGGAGTTATGACACTTGAACTTCAAGGCAATTTTGTGTATCTGTTAATCGATTGTTAATCAGTCACAAAAGATAATTTGTGTTATTTCTCTGCACATTGCAATTATCACAAAAAAGATCTATGGGCAAAAAAGATCAATTTCGTGATATAGCGACGAAAATCAACTTAACCTCCAAAATTTTAAAAAAAGAGATCGACTGGAAGATTAATTCAGGATTTAATTTTCTATTGAAAAAGGCCAAAATAAAAGGCCGAAACGTCGGGCAAAACAAAACTCATCGTTTTGAATACATAAGACTGAGAAAGCAAAAAAAAATCCACCAAATTATGTTGACGAAAATGGAAGCAGAATACCAATGCGCAAGCTGCATGATCCTGAATGAGTGAGTGGCTTGGCCTTTATAGTATATGTCACCAAACATCTCAATGACTTGAACATAAAGTTGCAAATCAGGGATCATCGCGTCTAACTTTTATTACTCAACATGCGTCGAGTAATGGAAGGAAGCCAACAATTCCATGTCCTGTTACGTAAAAAGAAAAAGAAAATAAGCACACAAAAAAGATTGTTAAACCGCAATTAAATCATGTATAGTTTTTATTCAAAACAATTTAAGTCATTCTGTAAAACTAAATGCCATTCTGGAAAAAAAAGTATTTTACTTTGTTTATTTTGAAAATGTATAAAAACTATGTACCGAATATTCTCTGGCCCGCCAGCAAGTGGCCATTTTGAAAAATTGGCCCGTGGCTTGAAAAGGTTGGGCAGGCCTGACTTGAAGCTTAAAATAATTTCTTATCAAAATGACGTAGGATTTCCAATCCGGAAATGGCGAATTTGATTCTCGGACCGGTCTAGGATGTTTTCAGGTGGGAAACATTCTCAACACCCTGGGCATAGTGTATCCATTGTATTTGCCACACAACATACATGCTCATGCAATGGCATAGAAAAGCTTTCAATTAATAACTGAGAAAATGCTAATAGAATCCATGAATCCATGAAAAACAGGCCAAGTTCCAGTTGGATTGTAGAGCCTTAGAAGAAAAAGAAGTCTCCCGCTTGCAGACTCTATAAAAAGGAATTTTGAATATGCAAAAAAATCAGAAGGGTTGTGTACAAGACACGACCACAAAGTAGATGTTGGACAACGTAAGGATATTGTTGCGATTTATACTCAATACAGTTGAAACCCGAAATTGGGGGCAAGCGTAGTTGGATTTTTCTCACAATCCGTACGTTAAACCTAACTTCGGAAGTGGTACGCTGAATAGCGCTTCGCGATATGAAAACAGCGCACCACTTCCGAAGTTAGGTTTAACGTACGGATAGTGAGAAAAATCCAACTTCGCTATCCCCCAATTCCGGTTTTCAACTGGATTGAGAATATCTTGTTGTCGTCGCCAAGCGATTGCTTTATGTACTTTAAAAAAAACTTCTTCTCGGATCAGCTTTCTTTTGTGGTCTTGGAAAGAACCGTATTATTATCAATAATGTTTCCAATCACTTAAGCGGAATTTCCAATCACTTGAGCGGAAGCACGACACGTTTTAAGAATCGTATGAAAAACTTTGTTTTAAAACCATAGTAGACGAAAAGTAAAACAGGCAGAATTGATGATGGGACCCATCGGAATGTTCAGCGCGAAATTACCAAACAAACGGGCTCCGACTAATTGTCAAAGTAGATAAACACGAGAAAAACAACTGTTTCGATCTGTCTCATAAAATGCCTTATTGCATGTAAGTGACAAAATCAGAATCATTAAGGAAGTTTCCACTTGACTGCTTGTGATTGTGATTTTGAAATGAACCGATTTATTTTAAAATTTGCTCATTTTCATCACTAACAGCAACAAAACCAAAATCAAATTCTTTATAAAAAAAACAGAGTTTTGCAGCGTCTCTCTCCACCGCGTGTTTGTTTCTGCTACCGATGGTATAGTACCGCGCATAAAAAATTCTACCCCTTCGCTCATTTTTAGTCGCAACGAAAAATAAGCGCCAGATAGTCGCCTAAGAAAATCATACCTGCAGAAAAAAAAGTTACTTTGATATTTTTAAAATATTGGCCGGCAAGTTTTTTTTGTAAAATTGCAAGTGGTGAATATAACTTTCTGCCGTTGCCAAGCAAATTATGTTTGGCACTTTGAGGAAAATTCGTCTCGGCTCAACCTTCCCATGTATAAAATTGTGTTCTGAAAAGAACTTTCTTGATCCCCAGCACGTTAAATCTTAAATAAGAATCTTGCGAGAAAATTTAAGTGATGCCAACGCCATTCGATGATTTGTCAAACGTCATTCATGCGAATAAACTTTTGCAGCGTTTCTTTCCGACGCACGCTAATGATTTGGCCGCGGATGGCAATTTGTTGTCACCGCCGAGCGATTACTTTGCACTTAGAACAAAATTCGTCTCGCGTCGTTATTCGTTATGGGTGATCATACTATTTACACGCTTAACGAAAATTGAACGGGCGGGATGGGTGGTATTACTTACTTCATTGAAGAAGGAGAACGCTGCTTTCTCACACGCGTGATTCATGATTTCGAGATTCTTGACTGCTACTGATTTTTGCAGCGTCTTCCTCTGACATGCGTTCATGATTCTGCTACCGTCGGGAAATTTCTGCCGTCGCCAAGTGAATATGATTTGCACTTTGAAGAAAATTTATATGATACGCCTTCCCAAACACAGCAACTAAACCAAAAGTAGAATCAATAGAAAACGAAATACGGAAATTTGCCAAATGTAGTGTCAGAAATCATTATCACTTAAATTACTTTAATGTCCGCCTATCATCTCTGGCGAGTGAGTGCGAGTGAGAAAACCCTTGCCGTCGCCAGCTTTCACACTTTCAAAGAAAATCTTGCGGTGGACCAAAAGGCCCGTAACGTACATCGATCTGATGTCCGTGTTCGAAATGCACGTAAATAATCTTATGTTCCAATGAAATTGACCAATTCCTGGAGAATTTTCGAGTCGATTGTTATATAAATCTCCAAAACCCATCGTAAGATGATTGCGCTATTAACGTTCAAAATCTTACATGATTTCGTGACGGTTCCCAATTTTAGATTTTGATTTGACATCCAGTACCTTCGGGTAAGACTTTGTACAACGTTGAAAATCCAGCAGGATAGCCAAATGTGGAGTTTATTATCGTGATAGGCAACCGGGAGGACTCTACGACACTACCCATAAAGCCATTACCCCGAATGAGTCGACCCCGAAATAGTTTATATTTCAAGTTCATTCTTCATTTCAATGAAAACAATTGTTACTCAATGAAAATTTGTTCAGAATACTTAAGAATGATTAACAATTGTTTTACGAAATAATCAATAGAAAACCTTCGTCACCTCCTTTCTGCGTCTTTTTCAACGAGGTTCACAGTGTAATACTAGCAAGTACTCGACAGTGCGTTCAGTTCTTCAATTTGGAATTGTTTCAGTACAGTATAGAACGATGAATTCTCGTTCTGTAAAATCCCATTCCACTTCGTATGTCACCCTTCCTGATTATTAAGATTGAGGGTAGATTTTGCAGCATTTTTCATGCAAAATGCTGATAGTTAGTGAAAGTCCACCACGATTGGGTTATGTGTACTTTAGACATAGAATTGACCAGAATAAATTAAAACATCCTTTGTGGGAATGTAGCTTCAATAGTGTATGGAAAGCCGGCGGTATACATTGTTGCGACAAGAAGAACGACAGACGACAAGCATTATCTCCTATTTTGTCTTATATAACTGTGCTAGCCACGTCCTTGCCAATGCTGGAGAATAGATAGATATGATATGGAATTCGAAATAAAAAAACATGTTGAGAGCCTTACAGCCTCTTATATGTATCGCTAAAGTCCTAAAGCGTTGTTTACAAACAAAAAAAATGGCATATTTTTTATCACTTTTTATCGCTCTGTTGTGGGCAGCAGGGACTATGTCCAAGGGCTTGACGATCCCTCCCCAGGCCATCTGCGAGTTATGGCGCCTGCCTAGGATGTGGTGGGGTTTGACAGTGGGCCCTGTTAAACCTCTATAAAAAGCTGCATCCGCAAGTAGGCTCCGCCAAAGCGACCGTGTGCCGCTCAAAGCGCACAAGCCCAAGTCCTGTTGTTAGGTGGAACCCTAAACAGCCCTGACACGACGGCCCTCCGACGAGACAGGAGGTTTGCGCAGGCCCAATAAGCCGCCTTCAAGAACAACCATTACGAACGACATAGAAGATAATACGACTCGATGCAATCGGCAACGACCTAGGTGACGAATAAAGGATCACGATTGGAAGCTTGGAACGTGGAACTGTAAGTCGCTAGGCTTCGCAGGTTGCGACAGGATGATCTACGATGAATTACATCCCCGCAACTTCGACGTAGTAGCGCTGCAGGAAATCTGCTGGACAGGACAGAAAGTGTGGAAAAGCGGGCATCGAGCGGCAACCTTCTACCAAAGCTGTGACACCACCAACAAGCAGGGAACCGTTTTCATAGCTTTAGGCAAGATGCTCCAACGCATGATTGGGTGGCAGCCAATCAACGCAAGGATGTGCAAGCTGAGGATAAAAGGCCGTTTCTTCAACTATAGCATCATCAACGTGCACTGCCCACACGAAGGGAGACCCGACGACGAGCAGACATACGGCGCAGCTGGAGCAGACATACGATGTATGCCCACTAGAGTGATTCAAATTTTGACTTTTTCGCTCCCCTGTACTTAAACGATTGCTTTTGATATTTTATTAGTCCTCCCAAATTTTTAGCTGATTTGGATGTAATTTGGTTGTGCACATGCCGTTTGAAGGTTATATGAAAATTACTATGAGGGTTGCCACTTATGTAAAGGATCGTTTCGTGAAGCAGCCCAGAATCTATTTGAATATATTTAACGCATCGCCATCAAAGAATAGATCCTCAGCTGAAAATCAGTTGATGTTGCGAAGCAATCTGAATTTGTGAGCAAAACTATAAAGATAACAGAAATGCTCATTATTGATATTGATGTTATTCTTTTACGTGTTAAATTGAATTTCCTACAATTCAGTATTGTCCTAATAACTTTTGTTGCAGGATCAAATCGTTTAGCAACAACGACGATATTTTCCCTTGTTAAATTTCCTATGTTGCTAATGTATTCATACATTTTTAGAATTCAATGGGCAATGATGGGGAACGGTTTTTCACAAAAGTTACTGTTTTCATAGTAATTTTCATACAAGCTTCAAACTGCTTGTGCTCAGTCAAATTACATCCAAATTAGCTAAAAACTTAGGACGATTATAAAAATGGCAAATGCCATCGTTTTAGCATAGGGGAGCAAAAAAGTCAAAATTTGAATCACTCTAATGCCCACTGCGGGACGTCAAAATCGTCATCGGTGACATAAACGCTCAGGTAGGAAGGGAGGAAATGTATAGACCGGTCATCGGACTGGATAGTCTGCATACCGTATCGAACGAAGACGGCCAACGATGCATAAACTTCGCAGACTCCCGCGGAATGGTAGTCCGAAGTACTTTTTTTCCCCGCAAGAATATCCACAAGGCCACATTGAAATCACCTAATCAAGTAACGGAAAACCAAATCGAACACGTTCTAATCGACGGTGAATTCTTATCCGACATCACGAACGTACGCACTTACCGCAGTCGTCGTCGCAGTCGGAGTCGTCCGCCGCGGCTTAACGTTGAGCGGCTACAAGACGGTAGACTAGCCCAAGACTACGCGCAGCAGCTGGAAGTTCCACTCTCAACGGAAGAGCAGCTAGGTGCAGCATCTCTTGAAGATGGCTGGAGAGATATTCGATCCGCCATTAGAAGCACCGCAACCGCTGCACTAGGGATCCGGGAGTTCATAATCTTTGGTCCGGATCGACATTTTTTTCAAACTATTGTATGTAACAGCTAACCGGATTTGTGTGGATTTCAAAGAAAAAATAATTTATCATCAATTTCCATAGTTTCTGTCGTGTATTTTAATCTGAAAATCGGAAAATGTTCGTCTTTGGCATGTTCCCTTGGAATATTTTTACACCCGTCACGTTTTTCATAGTTTTCAAAATGACTACCAGATATCGAAGCGATCGCTAAGTTTCAAATAAAGTTGCCTATATACATTATACATTACCTTAAAGTTACAAATAAAACCTTTCTGAAACTTTGTTTTATTTTTCTGGAAAAGTAAAATAAGAAAAAACGATTGACTATTGAATGTGTTTTGTAATTTAATATTGTTGGTATTATTTATCACTATGCAAACCATTAAATTTTATTAATCATAAGTATTATTCGTTAATCATATTGATCGTTAAATATTAATCATACACATATTGATATTCAATCATGATCGTTAAACGTTATTCATATTCGAAACTTTTTATCCGTTAACCATAATCGTTAATCATTGTCAACAAGTTATTTAATCGTTAATCTTAATCATTATTCATTGTCAACAATTGATTAATCATCAATCATAATCTTTAATCACAGGGTCAAATGATTTATTCATAACCAATTTAATCATTCATTGGAAGATTTATTTATTAACGCTCTGGATCTTTGGATGCACGGCATGAAATAAGTAATAAGAATAAAGGATCTAAGATCCCTTAGTTATAAAGCAAAAATGGTAACCACAAAGCCACCAAGCTTGTCGTGCGCATTTTACTAATGCACATGTTTATCCGAAAATCCCCTCACTGTGGACTAGTATTTAATACTCTGCTCAGAACTGGCGGACAAAAACATCGCATAAAACCCATTCATTGTCACTTCTGCCAGACGACGAAATATCGCAGAGTGAAATTCATAAATCCACTACGTTCCTACAAGGATCATGACATCTCGGCAGCCTTGCTTGTCTTAGCCAGTGATGGCCGTTTTGTTGTGGTTATATACGTTGAAGATAATCACTTTCTTCTTATGCTGATGATTACCGCCAGGCAGCCCATATCAGTACAGTGTGTGCTGCGGGGGTGGAGATAGTCATTTAACGGTTAGCGTTTTATACCATGCGCGGAGATTCACAACATCAGAGGTGTCAACTTTGGGCAGTTAACTACCACGCAAATGGCAGAAAGGAGAAAAATTCGCTTGCGACGACGGGGAAAGTTATGAATATTATTCGCGAGTTGTTCGTTATGACAGAAAACCAGGTCGCCTGGAGGTGTTGATTTCGTGATAGTGTCAGACGAAACAAGTGTTTTGAGTGTTTCGTTAAATTTGAAAAGTAGCTGTAACCTGCATGTATTGCTTGTTTGCGCACAATATGACATCGCAGATAAGCTAAATTTAATTCTGGTCGTGAGAAAGGGACCATTGATGATTTTATATGTATTTATATTCCAAATGAGACCAAAACTACGAAGCGACATCGACTATGGTTAGGGCTGACATTTTCGTCTTTTCGTCATATGTAGACTCGAAAACCAATAAAAACCGTAGGTACCAAATCGTATAAGCTCAGGAGAAACATTCTGAGTTCTAGCAAATGGACGTTGCTTTCGTTGGTTTTAGCCCCTACGACGATGGACGAAATACCTGCCGTGTCCCTACCTATAACGGTTTGTCGCCAGCGAACCAGACCCGAAAATTGTTGTTCAGGTGTGGTCACCGCTGCACCAAGAATTGCAATTAAATTGCAACAATGTTGTTCTTATATTTGCTTCCGACCAAGAACTGGCCAAACGATACTGAACGATCTACCATGATCACGGAATCGAATGTTAGCCATTAGTCTTTCCCCTTTCCGCGCAAGGAACCCAAAAGCACAATGTCGAACATAAATATTTCCAATTCTCCCGCGTTCGATGCCGTAAAGATCATTTGTCCGCGTGCAAGCATGTCAGGATCAGTAGTTTGTGTTTAAAATGCCTATTGCATGTCGGATTCCGTTGGAGAATTTATCCCACCGCAACCAAAAATTCTCTGCCAAATGAGCATATACACATAGGGTTATTTTATCCGACAATAATACTTATATCGAATGAGTATTGAAATTCGAGTGTAACCTTGCACCTACCTACAAAAGGTTGGTCACAATTAACAATATCTGAAACATTCAAGTTATAGAAACAATTTTTTTTGACGTAGGATTACGTTCTTCGGTACGATAGGGAGGCCATTCCAAAGTTTCAAACTAGGGACCGTCACGAAAAGAGGTCAGGAAGTACGAGCCAATAACTCAGTCGTTTTTCAACGAATTCCGGAGATTTTGATATGAATCGATTAGTAAACTCTCTAAGATTCTATACAACTCTTGTAAACAATTGATTCAATGCTTTTAACTATTGAAAAATTCAATTTCACCAGCCAATGTTGAAATTGCACTTTAACATTAAATTGCCTACATTTCAGCTATTTGCCATCCGGCATGAACATGCATAAAATGTTGATAATCAAATTTCGTATACGTAATTCTATGTTCAATTTACGGTCGTATCTTTAATACAACCCTCTACTTTTTTTATTTCATCTAACACAATTATGCATTATGCTTTCTTTTCTAGTTTTCTTCTTCTTCTAGATTTTTTCTGCTTATAGCAATTGGGGGCCCTCCTCAGCCATGCGGTAAAATGCGCGGCTATAAAGCAAGATCAAGGAAATTTTCTAGTTAGAAATTTTCTAGACTTTCCTGGCCTGGCATAAAATGATCACCGTGTTAGGGGCCCCATACACACTCCGACATGTTGTATAACTTTGACTCCGCCTCCAGGAAATTTGGTTCGATCGGAGTGAAGTCGGACCGTCTGTAGGCAAGTTGTACTATCCAACAGTCATTACTAAAACAAGCCCTTGGTTTGAAGGGTGGGACTTAAAATTCGAAAAATCTCCGTTCGTCTTCGGCAGCGGGACTTATCCCCGAAGCAAAGTATACGGAGGAAACATTGCCATTGCAGCTTCTTTGTCTAATGCATCCCGAATGTTGACCGAGATCCCAGCCACCGAAGTCGCGGGAGACCCTTGTATGACCGGTCCGGAGTCTGGATATTATGGTTTGCTCCTTTTGGGAGACTACGTCGCGTCGCTCCAACTCGAGCTGCACAAGTCAGACAAAAAATAATTGCAGCAACTTGTTTGTGACTGAATCCGGTCCCATTTAAGTTGTAGTAACTTATGTGGAACATGTGTGCTGCTAGGGAAGGACCTTAAATGTTCTGAGGAAGATTGATCTTCTTGTGCCCCAAAGCGACGCCCAGTTCTGACCGACAACCCTTCTTGTCCACTGTGTCTGTTGTTGGTGCGATGTTTCTTGGCCTGATTTTTCATTAGGTTGATCCAGGACTTGCAAGCGATGTCTTCATCGAGAACTCGAAAAAAAATTCGGTTCGGGATGACCGAGTTGAATGAACGGTCCTGCAAGTTAGTGGCGGCCACGACAGACGTGTCCCCGGATGCACTTAACAGCGTTTATTTCAAATTCGACCGAAGAGGCCCAGCGGTGAATGGCACATACTGCCGCCTGCGTGTTGATCCTTCTTCGTCCAGGGGTCCTTTCGACCACAACGAGGAGAATGACATCGTTGTAGACAAACAGGTAGGACGCCGAGGTTCTCGTTCACAGCGATAAGAAAAGGCGTTACTGCTACAACCAACTGGGCTGGGGAACACAAGTTTCTTCGGCAAATTCGTCGGATGAGGTACCAGCGATCAGCACCTAGAAGGACCAGCCCGAGAGGATTTTTTTTGATAAAGGCAAACATGTTTTGCCAGTGATACCGCATTCTTGAAGCTTGCAAAAGTCGACGGTTGACCATTCTCTCAACGGTTTTGGAAGCACAAGAAGTTAGAAAGATAGGCCTGAACTTAATGGCATCCCGACTTGTCACACTGTTCTTCGGGATAGGGACCACAATACTCCTTTCCATTGTCAGGAAAGATGCGGCTTTCCTAGACGTCGTTGACGAGTTTAAGGAAGAGATCTTTCGAGACCTACTATTTAAACATAAGATATCCAAACTAATCTGATTCGAGATTCCCGTTGCACTTGGAAAGAGCGTAGGCCAACTCACTTGCTAAAAAGGGTTGGTTCAGCAGGCAGTTTGGGAAAGGGAATCCGTGGAAATAATGATTTTCCTGAGGGTTGGACCATAAATATCTATAATTCGTTAAAACTCGGCCAGATATTTGAAGGTAGCCCCAGTGAGAAGTCAGAAATCGTTTGGTTGTCCAGGTCAAGTTGGATGGGTAGGGGACAGCCCTTAATTCGCCACTAATCGCATTCACCCGCCTCCATAATTCAGCAGCGGTTTGAGTCAGGTTGATGTTGTCTATAAAATCCTCCCACTGCTAAGCTTTCGCCATCCTTACAACTATCTTGCATTGCATTTGTTTTTCCATGTAGATTTCCAGAGCATCTGGCTTGAGGGGATGGTCAGTGAAGCTCCTCAAGGGACGCAAATCCTTCCTCCAGGTTTTAACTGCGCGACGACCTTAGTTCTACAAAACGTCATCGAACCGTGGGCACGTCATTATTTTGATACCAGGGGTGCGGTTGGGTTGGGTTGGACGACAGGATTTGACACCGACTTGAAAAGTGACGAAAACCCAACTGAGGGGTTTTCAAGGCTCATTTCGATCTGAAAGCGGCCAGCGAGTTTACCGGTCCTGAATTTTATGAATTGCACTGTCTGGAGTATGTTGGAGGTCGCGTCTGCTCTTTTTTGTGTAAGTCCTAAATTGACATCTGGTGGCCTATGGTAAAATAACATCAGAGCACCTGCGGGCCTTGGACGATGCGTTCCTGGTTAAGCTCAAGGGCAAAAAACATGAACTTTAACGTAAGCTTTCAAAAATTGATACGTTTTCTTGTAAAATTTAAAGAAAATGAAATGAAATATTTTTGTTTAGTCCAATATGTTTGTTAATTCTAATGTAGCACTTCAAAAGCCGGACCCTGTAAGGTGCTCGTACTCCTTTTACTATCGCCAACGACACCTCTTAACGTCGACAACATCAGATGCGTTGGCAGAGATTTTGATGGGATAATGGGTTTTCAGGTAAAGCGCTAGGGTAGTTCTACTTACAGCTGAGACGTCAATAGTGGTGGTGTAGTGCACGTTTAAAAAGATGTATCCACCGAGATCACCTTCTTCAAACGCGTCTTGTACATGACACATTTGGTGCGGTGGCGAATCTTTTTCGACCCCAGTTTCTTCTGGAGCCCGTAGTAGGCCCGACTTCCACAGATGATGCGCCTTCGTATTTCACGACTAACGTTGTTGTCAGCCGTTAGCAAGGATCCGAGGTAGACGAATTCCTCGACCACCTCGAAGGTATCCCCGTCTATCGTAACACTGCTTCCCAGGCGGGCCCTGTCGCGCTCGGTTCCGCCTACAAGCATGTACTTTGTCTTTAACGCATTCACCACCAGTCCAACTTTTGTTGCTTCACGTTTCAGGCGGGTGTACAGTTCTGCCACCTTTGCAAATGTTCGGCCGACAATGTCCATGTCATCCGCGAAGCAAATAAATTGACTGGATCTGTTGAAAATCGTACCCCGGCTGTTACACCCGGCTCTCCGCATGACACCTTCTAGCGCAATGTTGAACAACAGGCACGAAAGTCCATTACCTTGTCTTAGTCCCCGGCGCGATTCGAACGAACTGGAGTGTTTGCCCGAAATCTTCACACAGTTTTGCACACCATCCACCGTTGCTTTGATCAGTCTGGTAAGCTTCTCAGGGAAGCTGTTCTCGTCCATAATTTTCCATAGCTCAACGCGGTCTATACTGTCGTATGCCGCCTTGAAATCAACGAACAGATGGTGCGTTGGGACCTGGTATTCACGGCATTTTTGAAGGATTTGCCGTACAGTAAAGATCTGGTCCGTTGTCGAGCGGCCGTCAACGAAGCCGGCTTGATAACTTCCCACGAACTCGTTCACTAATGGTGACAGACGACGGAAGATGATCTGGGATATCACTTTGTAGGCGGCATTAAGGATGGTGATCGCTCGATGAGATGTAGACGTTGATTATCGTAATTGGCATGTACCCATGAATCCGGACACCAATGACCTCGTCAATGGTTGACCATTGGCGACGAAATGCCTGAAATGTCTCCCAACATTGGTGATCGGTACGTACCTCCGGGAGTTTGATCCATGGTAGGTTTGACACGTGATTGATTTCTTGGACTATTCTGGTGCGGCCGGAGCCAGTAGCGAAGGGGGGTCCACTTGCTGGCTCGGAGCTTGATGCGTCGAGGAGTGACAGTGAGGAGAACTTGTTTCACTAACCGTTACGTTGTGTGGCCGTGTGGGGCCTGCTCTGCTCGTACCGCCGGCAGTAAAAGAGGGCCGGGGAGCCCAGGACACTGGAATGGTTAGGACTTATAGCCCGGGTGGAAGAATTTGCGCTTGACAAGTTTGTATGGGGATAATGCGTCCCTCTTCCGACTATCCGATGGTGCCGGAGGTTGTTCCCCACACACTAATTTTTTTCGCTGAAAACCAGCCATTTTTTGCTGTTTTTTTTTGTGCTGTATTCAGCAAAATATTTTGCTGTATTTACAGCAATCAAGACAGCAATGCGTTTTGACAGAACTATTGCTGGTTTTCAGCAACTTTATCGCGGCTAAAATTTTACTGGTTTTTCAGCAAAAGCTTAAGTTTGTGTTTGCCATTAGTTTTCATTGAAAATATGGTAAAAACATGAGCCAGTCGGCCAGATGGTTCCGGTTGAGTCTTGGAGTCCAGAACGCTCCGCGATCTGGGGCTCCACACTGGAATTGTTTGTCCTCGGCCTTCATCAGACGCCGTGGTCGGTCCAAAGGTTTCGGTTGGAGTATATTGGTGCCACACGGCTTCCTGGGTAGGACGTCGGCTCGCTAGTGTTGAAGTTGGAGGTGTTTATGGCACGTTGGAGGCTATTGTTGGAGGTGTTGCACTACCACAATCACAATTTATCGAAGGACGGAAAGAGACAGGTAAGACATCGCCGGTGGTAAACCATTCAGATAGCTCTTTCCATCGCCCAATTTGATTTGAGCCTTAACTGCTGGGATGTTGGGGTCAGTAGATGTACTAGCATTATTATTTTTTTCAGACAGCTCTGAAACCGGAGGATTGAGGAAAAACACTAACCTTAGCAATACTGGTACGAGAAGAGCTAGCGGTTGAAATATGCTCGGTATTGATCGTCCTTTTCGGTGTAACATCTCCTTGTGGAGTATACCTTTAGCGTGTAAGTGAGTAAAATCTTGTTCTGGTGAACACTGTACAATTGTATAACCCGTTGCAAGCCAAAGTGCGATAAAGGAATAAAGACGAAATAAAACATTGTGCGGCTACCTACAGGAGACAATTGGACAGCAGGATTCTCTCCTTGATAGAGAGAGGTGAGAGGAAGACGGAATCGAGTGAACCCCAGGAATCGTTTCGGGTGTCAGCTGTAGCCAAAGTCTGAAGGTGGTACGACAGTGGTGAAGGAGTTTTCTTGGACTGGGCTAGGCTCGGCAGGTTTTTCGATACTTATCAAGGTTCGTACTTTTCGTTTCTATGAGACGAAATCAAGCGATTTTCGATTGTCGGATGAGAATCTTTTTTCAGAGTTTGTGGTGAAAAACACCCTTCTCTAGAACGAGGAGATAAGCGAAAATCTTGCCAACTTGACGAATTTCTTTTTTCATTTCATCACTTTTACGCCTCACTCACTTTTCGTGAAAATTTTCGGTAAGGAATTACAAAAATTTTAAGACCGCAACGGGATTCGAACCTAGAACATCAACAAAAATGCCGATGGGATGCGGTCACTATAGCCATACTACCACATCGACTGCATGTAAGGATTGCGTTATTTGTTCAATGAATGTTACTCTTTTTGCAATTGGGGATGGCACGAAAAGGAAGAAAGGAGTGAGAAAACGAGCAAATCAACTTTTCGCGGCACTGGTAGTGAGGGAGAAATGGTTATCTCTCATCACACCTCTTTTCTTTTCCCGCAAACCCGAGCAGCAAAAGTCAGACAAAAAAGGTTACAGCAACTCGAATGTGACTAAATCCGGTCACATATGAGTTTCAGTAACCTATGTGGAACATGTGTGGTGCAAGGGAACTGATTTCTCGGTGAAAATCAGCGTGAGGGAATATATTCTGCTCGTGAGAATGAGTGAGAATTATGATCCCTGATGCTGATGGATGTGAGGGTGTCATCCATCGAGTCCTGATCAGCTGGCTGAGTTGGGTTACTAGAAGGAACTGATTATCTTTGATTCTTTCTAGCTTTTCTGCAGCTGAGCATTCCTACTGAGGATTTCATCCATCTTGTCTTCTAATTTGTTGATCTATTCATCTCTCTCCGCAAGAGCAGCGAGGAGTGTAGCGATTGTCAGTTTATTTTGTCCACTAGGCAGTAAGCGCTCTTCAAGTATCCTCGGAGTAGAGATCCTTCTAGAGGCTTGGCATGTGTTGACAACATCGGCAAAAGATGGTTCTCCTCTCTATTTAAGCTATAGGATGCGTCAAGCTTTATCTGCTGAACGTCATTTTCCTGCCTATAGACCGGACAGGTCCTACTGCTGCAAGGGTACTGGCCAGTCCAACACATGGAGCAGAAGGACGACTAGTCGCACTTCAGTCCTCTGCGATCGGGAGAAAGTCCGAACAGTTCCGACAGATAGCGTTAGAGGCTTTACAACGTGTCTTCGTGTGTCCGAACTCCCAAAAGTTAAAGGACTGCATGGGAGACGTGTAGTGGTCGGGTCGAGCACCTCAAGAAACCAAATTAAATATACTCCGGTTTTGAAGTCGTTTAAACGTTGGGGCAAGGAGAGGAGTGTTTCCCTCCTTTCACCAGGTTCCTAGTGATACGGAGTACTTGAATCACGTCTTGGCAATATCCTTTTATATCTTTCAAAAAATTATAATATTTTTATTTTTAACCATTTCAGCCATTGCCTTATTCTTCTAATATACTTTTCCAACACATGGTACACTATGTAAATCTTTATATAAAATCGCCTATTATTGATTGCTTATGTATCAAGAATAGTATGCTGACATTTGATTGGTACAAAAAAATTCAATGTAAAACCGGACCAGTATTTATATAAAATTAGAATTGTTGAGATGTTCCGCCATGTTGGAAATAAAATGTTCCCATTTATGATATTTGCCGACCTTTACGAATCTCCAGGATTTTACTACGCATATGGTCGCTCCCATTAATGTTTGAATTAAAAAAAATTGTTTGACCTGTATAAAAAGCCCACAGAATTATATATGCCAAATTTTTATACAATAATTGTCAGATTTTGTTTTTTGGGTGCATGTAAACGTTTGAAATGTGGAATCCAATTTGAATATAAAAACATATTGAAGAGACAAATCTCGGTTACGCTTGACTTTGAAGATGATTTCAAAGATAATAACTTAAAAACTGAATGTTGCTTGGCTTCCTAGCAGAAACTCGACGCATACCTCATATGATTCCTCACGCTCACGCCCAATAGGAGTACAAACTACTGCTCCTGCTGCTAGTCCGTACCGTAATCAGTCACCCACTCGGTCGGGAAGGCGTCCACAATTCGGTCGGTGTTGGCTGATCGCAGCGCCGGCCGTGTGGCTTGGCCATTCCATCTTCTCACGTCGTTTGAAAGGTTTATGCAAATTTGGGGTTTCGCTATGTGTATGCAATGGCTCCCTAGGTGGACGATTATAACAATGGAGTTTCCAACCATTTCGTAGGGGAGTATGGTCCAATATAAGTTTATACTATGTTTTAATTTTCTCTGGCGAAAAGCAGCTATAGTGAAATTTGAAGATAGTTTATACTTTCATAAAAAAAAACATTTTGTAAGGGTAGTAGCAAAGTCCTGCATACAGTATCAAATATTTTTTTGAGAAGACTCGTGCTTTAGAAAAAAAAATACTATTGTTGCATTTCGTCTTACAAATTTCTGGAGGTTAAGTTAGTTGTCTTCCACGCAGCTAGTAAAATGCAGGTATTACATTCGCTAATATTCGTCGATTAGTACCAATCAATGATGACATTAACGAATTTCTGAAAATAGATTCTGTGTTGATTCCAGACAGCGGTTAAGAAACACAGAGTGCTTACCAAATAAAAGAGCGAATAAAAAAAAACTATTTGTATTTTGGTGTATGTATTTTTTGGATGTTCTTCCGATAATACTAACTAATAAACATATAATATATTATGTTTTGGCATTTTGACCAATTCTCCCCTACTCTTTAAACAAATACCGGCACACGCATCAGGAGCTGTAATCTCCGATCAATGAATTTCAAACAAAACTGATCAAATGAGCCTATGCTATGGCTGCGGATGGATGGATTGACTGACTAGGCGCTACCATATCGCGGTAAAGGTTCATCAGCCGTCATTTTGGCGCGATGGAGCCGCGCGCGTTTTCGTATCGTCTGTTGGCCGTGGTGCTCTGTGGTGACTAGGTTGGGAAAAATTATTCCCAATGAAGGCAACCCCGCTGTGTCCCGAGATGAATCGTGCGTTGATTGTTGATTATACGTGATCGAAAATAAAACAAAAACGCGGTTTGTGGCGCACGAGGTTCAATGCACCTACATTTAGTGACGATTTCCCCTGGGGATAACTTCCGGCATTTTAATCTGCGTTGGCGGTTACCAATGGTTGTCAGTATGATTTTCGGAGCCTATCATCGTATACACGAATGTTGTGCATTAGTAAAATATATCAATCTCTGTTTTTAAAATTCGGGCATTCAAATTGAATATGATTCCATGGATTGCTACAACTCTCTTTAGCTATAACAGTTGAAAGTTAATACGATTAACGATCAACGATGTAAATTTTAAGTTGTCGAAAAATGTATCTTTCTTTAGACATAGAAAATTTTCTTATATCTTAAAATGATTTCATTACCTTAGTTTGTACCCCTATTTGCATTTATATTTCATTTATGACTTCGATTCTCAATTGCCGATAGGGCCGTGGGACGTGGGAATGCGCGCGTCTTGTCTACAATGTATCCGAATGACTGCTGCAGAATTTATTATGCCTTACAGGCGCACTTCGCGGAGCAAAACAGCAATAGCTAAATCTCGGTAATAATCCTCTACCCCAATGCCCTGTGGGCTTCTGAACCCGCGGAAGTCCATCGTCCATCGGGCCAATGAAACAGTCAACATATCCCGGTTGTCGCCGGCAGCGGCTTTGCCCTCGTCTTTGTTGCTTCTGATGAGACATCTTTCCTTCGAAATTGGATAGAGAATCTACCATAAAAAGTGTATTGCCTTTGTACACACAATTAAAAACTCGGATCAATTTTACCCACTAATTTTGGAATCAAAAGGATCTGGAAAAATCATAAGGGTTGTGTACATGACACGACTGCCCGACGTAAACTACTTACAATAATTTTGAGCCCTGAGGAATGTAGTGCTTATTATGCATGAACATTACAAGATAGCTGCTTAGATTTTTTATGTCACTGGTTGCCATTGTGAGATATGACGAGGTTTCTTCTTCTTCTTCATCTTCTTCAATGGCTCCACGTTCCAACTGGAACTTGGCCTGCTTTTCAACTTAGTATTCTATTAGCATTTCCTCAGTTATCAATGAATCGACTGCTTTGAGCGTGCTTACAGCGGCACACAAGGAGTTAACTTTCTGAAATCAGTATGGCGAAAGGCATCTAAGGTTCGATTTCTCAAAATTAAGCACTTTAATCGAAAAAATATTTGGTATGCGTAGTAGCGGACACCATTCCTCATAACCGGTACCAAATAGTTTTCATAAAAGTTCCTAATTTTGAGAAAACCAGCGTTAGATGTCTTTCGCCATACAAATTTCTGGCGGTTAACTCTTGCTGGCTATTTTGTGCATATACTATAGCGCCTGGATGTGGCTGCGGCGAGTAGAAAATCAGCCACTGCCAATAATTCATTGAAAGCTTTTCTATGCCCGCCATTGCATGAGTATGTATCTTGGGTGGTAAGTACAATGGATACACTATGCTCAGGGTGTCGAGAAAGTTTCCAACCCGAAAACAGCCTAGAGCGGACCGAGAATCGAACTCGCTATCTCCGGATTGGTAATCCTACGCCTTTGCTCTTAAGACTATTGGAGACCCCGACGAGGTTTCATTGAAGGTTTTTGTCCATCAGTCAAATATCCCGCAAATCAGCGGGCTTGGTAGTCATATGGCTACTGCTTCTACCTCATACGCAGGAGATCGTGGGTTCAATCCCAGGTCCGTTCCATTCTCCTACTTAGTATCTTTCTGTATATTTCTCATGTTCTAGCAATCGCTAGAACTGGAAATGGACTTCCATACCGTTTCCATTACTCTATACTTTCAACTTGAGTATTCTAACAGTAATCTGCTAGAATTGGAAATGAACTATAGAGCTTCACATTTTTAAGACGGATCAGTAGCTGAAGATCGTCGTCAATAATAATGGAGTTGAATTTAATTTCACATTTAGGAACTGCAATGCCTCTGGCTTCGACAAATAAATTTGTCACAGATACGAGAGCATTATCAATATCACTTTTGCACCCAACCAGCGGATGGCAGATTTTAATACAGTTCTGCATAAGAACCTTACAGAAACTGTATAATAATTGGGCATATACAATTTCGGAAGATTTTAATACAATTGTTGTATTGAAATAATACAGATTTGTATTATTTTAATACAAAATTTGTATAAAAAGCTTACAGAATTGTATATGCCCAGATTTTATACAATAATTGTCAGATTTGTTTTTTTGGGTGTGGTATCAAGAGGAATATTAACATCAAAATTCCTATCGATATTACGTTTTATATAAATCCCAATCAGCTCTATGATAATTAAAAGTAAAGCTGATTGTATTATAAATGGCTTCTTATGACATTTATAAGACTCTAATTTTATGCAGCCCCGAAACCGCTCGATTCCTGAAGGGAACTGGCCTAAACCCCTAGCTGCTGGTCTAGCCATGGCAGCCGTCTAGGGTGGACTCAAGAGGCCTCTTTTGTTCCGGGTCTCAGGGTCACTGGTGTTGGGAGGTTTTCGGGAGCGTGAAGGACCTAAGCATGGAATTGAATAATCTACTTAGAGGTTTTTAATACCAAAAAAACTTACAGGCGGTTGGTAATGATGCGGTGGTCGGGTGGTCAAGCGAGGAAGCAACCGACACGAAGGCCGGCGGTTACGTAGCCGGTGGGCTGCCGATCGAAAGTTCAGCCAGAGGAAATTCGGGCAATGATGTATACATACACACACATACAACCCCCAGCAGTAATGCAGGGAGGCAGTTCCTGGGGGAAATTATGGGCAATACTATTCTTCAAAGCAAATCACACGATGAATAAAAATGTCGGAACGTTCAGAAAAATAAGCCACATCCAAGCCATGACTAGTCCGTGCAGTAAAACAAACAGTCACACAACAAAACAGAGTCAAAAGTATAGCTACATATGATTAAGGTGAGAGAAAATTAACGCCAAGCGTGACATGGGCAAATTATAAATTACACCCCGTATGCAAATCTAGAACAAATTCGATCATACTCACGACTCGCGGGCAAATTAAGTGAGATGCCACCGGCGCACACCGAAAGGGCACCGTGCGCCGAAGATCTATTGATTGGAAAGCGTTCCTTATATGCAATTCAATTTTATTATCACCTCGCCCGGATTGGATGCTGCTTCTGCTGCTGCTGCCGCCGTCTATCCGTTGGGGGCAATGTAGGAGACCTCCTACCCACAGTGTTCGATTTCGTCGAATTCACGATCAAAATTAAATAACTTTGAAACCGTTGGTTTTAGACGTTTGGTATCTTCTACAAAGTTTTTAGACATGAAAAGACGCATCTTTTGATGTAATGAAATTGATGATTAATCCACCTACAAGTGAGATAAAAAATTTCTTTTCGCCAATAACATAAATGGAAAATTGATTTCTTCAGAAAAGGTGTAGAGTTCGACATTGCGAGAAACTTCGTAGAACATTCCGAAGCTCTATCTATTAAAGGTATCAAAATATGAGCGTTATCCAAGGATGACCCCCTTAAAACAGTTTTTTTTAATTAAACTTTTCAACCAGATTTGTTACATTTTCGTGATCTTCTACAAAGTTATTCGGGTCAACAAAATACGCATTTTGATTACTGTAGAGAGTTTCTACCTTTGAAACTAAAAAAGTTATGTAAGTTTTTCTATTTTTTTTAAGGCTAACTTTTACCTTAAGTAACTTTTTCCGGCGCAAAATGGCGCAGTTGGTTCAGATGGCATCTGAAAGTCCTGGATTTCTGCTACAACTGACATGTGAAACCCCTTGTAGGTAAGAGTGGGTAAGGTATGTTACATTCAGAGGAAGTGTCCAATGTATTGGAGTTCAAAACACTCGATTTCACGATCAAAACTGAATTACTTTTAAACCTTATAATTTGAAGGTTCGGCCTCTTCTAAGAAGTTCTTAGGGATGAAAAGACGCTTCTTTTGAAATACAATTTTTAATGGTTAATCCTCCTAGAAGTTAGTTGAAAATTTCTCCTCGTCTAAAAGTATGTAAAGAGCGACCATGCTTCGTCCAAAGCCTTTGGAAATAGTCACAAAGCTTCCCTGAAGTTCTTTCGATTCTTGAAGCAATTTTTGAAGAAGTTTCGGGGTCAACTCCATACTTAAACAGGATGTGTGTGTAAACTGCTCGTTTTTTATCTCTACCTTTTCCGTCAGTGTTACTCCAAAGTAAGAACAAATTACGTCTATCAAGTTCCACTATATTTAGAACATCATTTGAAATAGTTTGGGAAACAAACATTCAATTAAAATGTTGAAAGCAAACTAGTATTTTCTTTAATAAAGTTACTTTTCTCATTAACATATACAGGGTATCGGCAAGTATTCCCGGCAGGCTATTGCGCATCGGCAGAACCCTTTAAAGCCACAATTACATCTTTAAATACAATGTCAACTAGCTGCATGGTAAATACTCGATTTAGCATGCACGAATACGCAGTAGTTTTAGCAAAATAATGTTCCTATCTTTGTTTTTTGAGCCTGTACCGGGAATTGAACTCTGCCCTATTCAAAATTTCTAAAACTATTGTATGCAACTACTCACTTGTATCGATCGTTGTTTGCAACAATAGCGTTTGATTCACTATTTATTTTCACTTAAGTCAATGGAAACAGCTGAATAAAGCAACAAAGGCAACGTTTTTAGCGAAAACGATCACCTAGTATTTCCGTATATAAATGAGCGTTGCATTGCAGCCTACTATGACAGCTATGACTACTATGAGCACATTGAACACTGACAAAAATATACTTATTGTATTTATGTTAGGCAATAGCAACAATAGCACTTTTCTCATAATAATAATCTATATTTCCTACAAATTCTATAAGTATGTGATATTTTTTAAAGCAGAGGGTTGTAAGTGCAAGAATCTTATTTTCTACTTTTTTGGCCAATAAAAATATGTGAAAAATATATTGGGTGTCCATTACAATTCGTGATAAATTGAATCTGCTACATATAAACTTGTGCCAAATTAACGGAAGATATTTTATTGGAACTTGGTGCATTGAGACTTTTCAAAATTATTAAAAAACCAATGATTTTTTTTTCTTTAAATTTAAAACCTCCAATTCTATTTGAAGATATCAACTATGTATTGCGATGAGCTTAGTTCGCTTTCACGTCAGTGGTTATAATTGATATTTGTTTTGTGTATAACATATCCTACTCACTCTTGCCTTAAACAGTTATTACATTTTAGTTGTAGCAGAAAGCGCTGTTGAGAACATAAACATTGTATTTCATTTTTGACGAAATAAAATTTTCAACTTACCTCTAGGAGGATTAATCATTAAAAATTTCATTTCAAAAAAAGCGTCTTTTCATCCCTAAGAACTTCTTAGAAGAGACCGAACCTTCAAATTATAAGGTTTAAAAGTAATTCAGTTTTGATCGTGAAATCGAGTGTTTTGAACTTCAATACATTGACACTTCCTCTGAATGTAACATACCTTACCCACTCTTACCTACAAGGGGTTTCACATGTCAGTTATTTCAGAGAGCCAGGATTTTCAGATGCCACCTGAACCAACTGCGCCATTTTGCGCCGGAAGGAGTTACTTAAAGTAAAAGTTAGCTTAAAAAAATAGAAAAACTTACATAACTTTTTTAGTTTAAAAGGTAGAAACTCTCTACAGTAATCAAAATGCGTATTTTGTTGACCCAAATAACTTTGTAAAAGATCACGAAAATGTAACAAATCTGGTTGAAAAGTTTAATTAAAAAAACTGTTTTAAGGGGGTCATCCTTGGATAACGCTCATATTTTGATACCTTTAATAGATAGAGCTTCGGAATGTTCTACGAAGTTTCTCGCAATGTCGAACTCTATACCTTTTCTGAAGAAATCAATTTTCCATTTATGTTATTGGCGAAAAGAAATTTTTTATCTCACTTGTAGGTGGATTAATCATCAATTTCATTTCATCAAAAGATGCGTCTTTTCATGTCTATAAACTTTGTAGAAGATACCAAACGTCTAAAACCAACGGTTTCAAAGCTATTCAATTTTGATCGTGAATTCGACGAAATCGAACACTGTGCTACCGAGGGGGAGCGCCATTTGGGATTCCACGATGCCTTCCACCGTAGGATCCAGTTCGCTCTCTGCCACAAACCAGTCGCGGGCGGTGGTGTACAGCGGTGTAGTGGGTTGACGATGACGACCGTGCAGCGAAAGACACCTCGTACAATTTCTTTTTTCTTGGGGCTTCATCATCGAGCGCGCTCTGTTGCTTTCCGCAGTGCGGATTGTTTAAATCATTTTAACTACTTTATTATTCGCGCTATTAAATGCAAACGCTATCCATGCCGGCTCCATTCGATTTGGTTCTGGGTGGCGCACTTGTTAAGACTACGGCTGAGACAATTGAATACTTTTAGGTGTTGCTGGGAGTTGCTATTGGCGAGATATTTACAACCAGGGGGAACCAGTGCACAGTGTAGAGTGGTGTAATAATTATACCGCGAATTGAATTGAGTAATTAAATTGAATGTTTATGGTACTTAGTCCCGACGCCCCTATTAGTTGAATTACCTTATTTATTCCTCATGATTTATGAAAAATCCGATCTAAAGTCTCTATTTGCATTATCTTGTTTTGCGATAATTGAATTATAAGTTTTTTTTCACAAACGGACAGTTTAATAATAATTATTATTATTAACTTATAAGCAACTTAAGCAATAACAAGAGAAACAGGCTAACCTTTAAATTATCAGCAGTCGTGAACTGTAAAACATTGATTTGGTATTACATAGTTTTCGTATCATACAATAGCAAGCGTATTAGAGTGATTCAAATTTTGTCTTTTTTCTAATCTGAGCTTAATCGATCCGAAGGCAGCAGAGACGACATCCAAGGGCTGAAAGACTCCTCCCCAGGCTACTGCAAGTGAATCTAACACTGCATTCCTGCTGGTGTGAGGTAGGACGATGAACAGACCGGATACGGCGATTTTCTATCGTGCACCTTCACTGTTTCTTCTACTCAGTGACTACTCAATGACTTCCGTCAAAAACAGGACTCATAGTTTCAAGTAGTCTAGCTTTTGATGGAAATTGAGTAAAATTTCCGAGGGAAAAAAGAAAGGGTACTACGATTTTAATCAGTCACTGAGTAGATGAAAGTTAGCGTGTTGTGTGCCACGAATTTATAGCTAGGGTAAATGTCTGATTTTGGACCCCTAGAGGAAGTTCTTCTCAATATCTGCTTATGTCTATTGAAATACTGATTCGATACGGATCGAAATCACACCATTTCAAAGATGAAAGTCTTATCTTAATCTTATTATTAGCAACTTTCTGAAATGGAAATATTCTTCGTTTTGGACAGTGCAAAGTGCAACATATTTTGGACCCTCAAATGTACACATTTTGGACACCCCCAATTAAGTCTCTTAAAAGTCGAATATCTATTTGCTCTGGTCAATGTGCCGAAGCAAAGCCTTATCTTTCGATTGGTATGCATAAATAAGATGATTCCTGCATTCTAAATTCCGACATGAACTTATTGTGTGCATTTTGAAATTTTCAGTGATGTATGCTTGCCCAAACTGATTGCATTCAAATTTCGTCTAAATATCGCTATTTTTGCACATAAAACTAGTTGAACAAATGCAGAACAACATTATTCGTTTGAAGCCTGTGATGGAATTAGCAGCGGCATTGATTTTGGGTCAGAATTCAAGAAAATGTCTCCAGCAGGGTCCAAAATCTGTAGGGGTCCAAATCAAGTTCGTTACCCTATGTACAGTCCCATCCCGATTTTGGCAACACCCGTTTTTGTCTACCCCCGATTTTGGCAACACCCGTTTTTGGCAACATTTTCTTCCCGATTTTGGCAACAACCTCGAAAATATTTTTTTTATTACTTTTTAGAGCTAAAACCTTTTTATTAATATGTATTAGGATAAACAAAACCAAAAGTGAATATCATTAAGGTTTATATGCGTATTATGGGCTCTGTACGAATAGTGGGCACTTTCACTGAAATAATGAATCAGCACTCGTATCACCGCTCATTGCAAACAATTTCTATTGAAACTTTTCTCCTCTTTTATTCACGTTTTCCACGTACCTATTCACACTACCCTAATATAACCAGCCCACCGTAGAATGTCGTATTTTTTGGCATTCTCACTGATTTTGTCGTCGACAAGCTGACTCACACCGTTGTACATAGTACAACACCTATTAAGCGAAGCCCGTTGTTTACATCACAATGCAACCGATACTGCATGAGTGATCCAGGAGCAAGCATGCCCCAGTAGGTTTAATTGCTAGTGATTAGCACATTCGATTTTCTAAATACGCTATATGGCCATCAAGTCGTTTTTCTCATTATGCGCCTCTTTTCCGATATCAGCCGAGAAACTGTCATTTTATCATTTTATCCGTATTTCTGCTGCATTCCCGTATAGATAATAAGCAACAATGATATTTCAAAGAGTCTTAGTGTTTAAAATTGACGCAAATTTGTCTAGTGATTAATATCAGAACACTGTTGGCTTTTCCAGTTTCCTGATATGTCAATTGCATAACGCGCCTTCTGATTCCAGCATGTTTACAACAGTTCAACAGTAATGGTAAGAGTTTGGTAACATGTAATCGTAAGGTTCTCAAGCAGGCATTAAAAAAAACAGATCATAAGAAAAAATCTGGTTAATCTAAGCCAACTTGATGCTCTGCCGCGGGGCAAGTTATGAGCTTCCTAAGATCTTTGAAATTGGACGTTCGATGATTCACCGTTCACAATCATCGTAGAATCCAAATTTAAAAGTACTCGCGTTTTTAAAGGCACACCACTCAATATGGGAGCAACGCACAAAAGTCGCAGTAAAGCTTAAATAATGAAAATGACAGTTGTGCGTTGCTTCCGTATTAAGTGGTGTGCCCTTGAAAACGCGAGTACTTTTAAATTTCGATTCTATGATGCTTGTCCTTAATGATCTTCAACGCTCACCAATGGGAGCCTATTGAGTGAAGCGAATCACTTGCTAGCACAACAATGAGCGTCGATACGGTGCGCTATTAGAAGAAGACATTCAAGCATTCTAAAAATGAAGACCTCTAAGAGTCTAGAACTCTAGCACACTGAATGAAAGGCGTTGATGCTTCCTCTCGACTATCTTATCACCATGAAAGAAGAGCGAATAAAGCAGAACGCATGATGTGGTTTGATTGCCTGGCTTCATTGTACTAGAGCAAGGGGGTACGCATGCAAAAATCGTAGCTTACATGGTTACATGGCTTGGCTTGTTAGACGGTGTTGCTCATTGTTTATCACAGCAACGATCGCTCCTACTCGTTGTTTGGCATCCATCTGAGCGAGGCAGTTCACTCATTGGCTATGGATGCTACGATTGCAGCAATATATCAATGCTCACTCACACTTCCAATGCCTGCTCTCGAGTGTTCTGTTTGTGATGGCGAAGTATCAGAAGTGGAGTACCTCCTGTGAAGTTCCCATGAGATCGCTGGTGTAATTCTAGCTGCTTCGATAGGCGAGTGATGCGTCAGATGTGGTTTTATTATATATAATATATAAATAATTCAGCCTACGGCCGGAGTGGCCTCAGTTATGCAATCTACGGAGGGTCCGTAAATCGTCTTCAATCTGATCGATCCACCTTGATCGCTGCACACTTCGCCTTCTTGTGCCTGTCGGATCGTTGTAGAGAACCATTTTTACTCAAAGTGCGCGTTGGTCCTCCACAAGCATTGTCTAGATCTCGTGTAAAAGGAGGACTACCGCCACCGGTTTAATGAGGGAGTCTGTTTGGTACGGCGGCGAACTTTATTCGATCGGAGTGTGTTTTTGGAGTCCAAAGTACGTACGCTTTCCTGCCACGTTGCGTCTTCGAATTTGTCTGCTGGTATCGTTATCGGAGGTCAAGTGAGCCCAAGTACACGAATTCTTCAACAACCTTGATTTTGTCGCTATTGATACAAGCTTGTGGTGAATGGCCGTTGTCTTCTTTTAAGCCTACTTCGTCTTCAACGTGTTAATGTTAGTCCGATCTGCTTTGCTTCCCCCTTCAGTCTGATGTAGGATTCTTCCAACTACATTGGATACGCTTGACCAATGTGCAGAATGCAGATTTCTGTTACCATTTTCTCAAACAATGGAATGTGTTATGCCTTGCGTTCATTTTTTCCATAATGTCAGCTAAAATTGTGCACAGAACTTTACTCTTAATCACACCGACCACAAAAGTTTGCCTACAATTGAAACGTTTTTTATCACCACAAATTTGTGTAAGGACGTGGCCGACGCTATTGTTAATTTCAAATATTATTTATTATTCAATTTGTATTATGAAATTGACGAAATATGAAATTGAAATTGGAGATTGTTTCAATTTTGTGTAAAATACAATCTCCGAGTTATGAATAACATCGTAAAAATGTCAATTATGATGCAATTAAACACACTCCACATACTTTGTAGTAGGTACATGTTCTAAGTGTTTAGCTTCAATCATGCAAACAAAAAAAATTGAAATTTTGTATGAAATTTTTTTCCCGTTTTTGGCAACATCCCCATTTTGGCAACATTAAAATCCGGTCGTGTTGCCAAAATCGGGAAGGGACTGTATTTGAATTCTCGTTTGGCAGTATGTATGTAGTATTCATCAATTGCCGGTATCTAGGGGAACTTTTCCGATCTCCATCTTACTGTACATATGTTCATTTCTTATCGATCTTATGTCTCGCGTGACTCGCCATACGCAACCGCGCCAATGCGCCATAATTTGAATTGAGCATCAGCAAGTCATGACTTACAATGATCAAGCCCATAGTCCCTTCGGTACAACCAGAAAGTAATGCTTCAATAGGGTCTATTCGCCAACACACAGAGGGACTTGCCGACGCGGTGTCTATGCCCGCCCCAGCCTTGACGAGGACGCCTTTCCGTCCTCGGGCTCCGAACCCGCTCTGTTGACCGACGCCGCGAAAGCGACGATACCATGTTGTTCTTCGCGCGGCCACTTGTTCGATGAAAGGATCGAGTTCGACCACAGGGCATGACCACCGGTGTGACCCATGAAGCCGACTCCGATCCCTTGGACCGCCTCTTATTTGCGCCTGAACTAGCCATCCTTGAGTCCACGCGCCACCTTCTGTGTAGCTCCAAGACTATTTGGACGATAGCCGATATAGCCGTTCCAGCCAACTTCATCTTTACACATCCTCCGAACTAGGTTGTCCAGGGTATTGTCCAGACCACATGTGGCAAGCATTGCGCATTGCGCGAAAACGTGGGCACACGAACAACACGTGTACCGCCGTTTCCTCTAAACCTTCTTCTTCTTCTTCTTCTTCTTCTTATTGGCATTACATCCCCACACTGGGACAGAGCCGCCCCGCAGCTTAGTGTTCATTAAGCACTTTCACATTTATTAACTGCGAGGTTTCTAAGCCAAGTTACCATTTTTGCATTCGTATATCATGAGGCTAACACGATGATACTTTCATGCCCAGGGAAGTCGAGACAATTTTCAATCCGAAAACTGCCTAGACCGGCACCGGGAATCGAACCCAGCCATCCTCAGCATGATCTTGCTTTGTAGTCGCGCGTCTTGCCGCACGGCTGAGGCGGGCCCCTTCCTCTAAACCTAAACCAAACCAAACACTCGGGCAAGGCCGAGCAAGCCAACTGCGTTACCTGCACTGTGATTTTGCAGCACGCTTAACCGCCGGGCACTTCGAACCCCCCATGGGGTGATTGCTGTTCACAGCTTTGCAGCTTTGTTCACAAATCAAACAATTGGGAGGGTTCCTGCAGCATTGTGCCTTATGTCCCTCCAATCCGCAGCGTCGGCAGAGATTGCTTCTGTCAGGGCCTTTGCAGTCCCATTGCTTGTGCCCTGGTTCCAGGCACTTGAAGCAAACTTCGGGTTGCTCGTATATGCCCACAGGGCATACCGACCATCCCACCTTGACGCTCCCTAACTTGACTACCTTGGAGGCGTCCGCTGCAGATAGCCAAACCAATGCTACCTGCGTCCCTGCCGGACCTTTCCGTAGCCGGACGGCTGCTGTGGGCGTCTCCACTTCACACTGTTGCCGCAGTGCCGTGACGAGCTCTTCGACTTCGGTGATCTCGTCCTAGTCTTTAACCCTTAGATTCACCTCCGTCGTGAGTGCCCTCACCGTGACCGTTTCGCCTAGGACTTCCTCCGCCAACTTCTTGTAGGCGGCTCCCTTTTGCGAGACGCCCCGCTTCAGCTCGAGGATCATCTCGCCCATCCGAGTACGTCTTATTCGACGTACGTCGGCGCCGAGTTCACCGAGCTTGACGTCACTCCTCATCGCCTTCAAGACGTCCGAGTACTTAGCCTCGTCCGTCGTGATGACTAGGGCATCGCCCCTGGAGCGATTGGCGCCTACCCTAGACTTCTTGCTACCCTCATTCGCCTGGGCCTTCGTTTCGGCCCTTGACGTCTTCGGTTTCCTCTTGTTCTTGACCAGAGTCCAGGAGGCGTCATCCCCCTCTATTTCCCTGGTCTGGGGCAACTGAGAGCTCTCAGCCTGCCGTAAGGGGCTGTCCACAAACCACGAAGACCGAAATTTCACTTTTTCAAACCCCCCCGTCCCCCCTAGTAGACTTTCGTAGACTTTATCAAAACCCCTCCCTCCCCCCTATGATGTCTACGTAGACTTTACCAAATTTAAAAAAAACATCATATGTGATAGGAAAAATATGGAAATCGACCACGTTTTAGGCAATTCAGCTATTCAATTCCATTTCCATGTAAACATTACAACAAAATTCGAATTTCAAACTTAACAAAATCACACTGAACAAAATCCAACAAAACAAAAATCAAATTGAAACGAAATCTAATTTAATCCTCTGTCCATAACTCCTGAAATCAAATCTCAAAGCCAATTAATTTAATTACTGTTGAATTCAATTCCTCCTAGAGGAGTGCACCACCATCGCCGACATTTTTGCATCGGCGCGCCACTGATAAAATCTGTCACACATCTGACATATAATTCTCAACGCCGGTTCAAAATTGTGAAAATCGTGAATTTTCAGAATTTAGAAAAATTTCGAGTTGAAATCTCGAGAATGTCAAGTTTACATTCCAATAAGTTTTGCGAAATTTCGTAAAATTTCCCTATTGATAACCTTGAAATACTCCCAAGAACTCTCCGTGATAATTCCGATGCTTTTCTTGAAAATTCCATGCAATATCCCGCTGAATAATCATCTGTTGAAATCCCAAGATTTTTCTTCTAAATTCCAAAAGTTTCCCCGTTAAATAAAAACCTTAGTAATTTTCCGTGAAAATTTTGAATAATTTCCCGAGATAATTTTTAGTTTAAATGGACATTCCGAAATATTTCCCGTGGAAATTCAGAATGGTTTCCTACAATATTTTTTAATTTCTCTTGCAAATTTGGAGCAATTTCTTGAGAAAATTCAAATAAATCTTATGGACATTCCAAAAAATATTTTCTGAATAATTTTCGGTGGAAATTATGGAGAATTTTCAGTTGAACTTTTTGTGATCTTCTCGTAAAAAATTCGATTCATGAAAATTAGAAAGATTTTTTTACAGAAATTGCAAATTTTTTTTTTTGAGACTCAAACTGTTTTTGGTGGGAAATTCAAATAATTTCTTGTGGAAGTTTTCAACAATTTATTTAGAAATTTCGAAAATTTTCCATCGATAATTGTAAAGAATTAACATTAGAACTGGGGATTTCGGGCATTTCGAATAATTTTGCTTATAAATATGCAAATAATTCAAAGAATTCCTTGCGAAAATTCCGAAGAATTTCCGAAATTAAGCAGAAAATTTCGGAAACTTCCCAGACAATCTCCAGTGAATATTCTGAAGGGTTTCTCGCGGAAATTTCGGAGAATTCCCTTTACAAGTTCCAAAGAATATCCTTTGGGCATTCCAATTACTTTTACTTGGATATTCCAAAAAGCTTCCTTTGTAAATTCCAACAAAAAAAACGCTGAAGTACGACATCATTTCCATAGTTTGCAAACAAGTTCCTGCCGAAAATCAAACGAAATTCTAGTAGAATCTGCAGTACAATCCAAGTGAAGATTTTGAAAAAAAAATTCTAAAGTTTTCATAGAATACTTTGGAGAATTTTCCTGCCCAACACAGAAGAGTTTCCTGGCGAAATCCATGATAGTTATGAGCCGTAGCTCAGACTTTTACTTTAGTGAAATTTAATAAATTTTTAGGAGAAATGCAAGAGATTATATCGGCAAAGTCTTGCAAAAAAAAACCAGAACATCCTAAAAAATCAAACAAGTGAACTTCGCACGAAGCTGCTGTATAAATCGCTTTTAAAAAGCATAAAATCAAAAAGTCTACGTAGACTTTTTTTATACCCCCCGTCCCCCTTCGTAGACTATCGTAGACTTTTACGAAACCCCTTCCCCCCCTCAAGAGTCTACGTGGTTTATGGACAGCCCCTAACTCCATACCACCGTCTTTCCTGGGTGGACGGACCTTTCCAGCTCCTTCCTCTCCCGGTTTTGGAGGTACCTGGTCGGGGATCAGCTTCCCAGCCCTACTACCCTTGTTCGAGGGAGTAACCCTCCGCGTTTAGGAGCGACTCCCAGGGAGCTCATCCCCTGGAGACTGTCTCCCCTGTTTTTGCGAATACTTGAGCCTCAGTCTGGGTAGACTTTCTTCGCTGGCACGCCCTCGGTCGATTCGACCTTGCCCGAGAATCCTTGGGCCTCAGTCTGGGTAGACCTTGACTCCACGGATTTCACGGGTTTACACTTGGCGTCCCGACCGCCCTCTCCAGCTTGGCGTCCAACATCGACTTTCGAAGTTTCAGCAAGCTCCTCTTGAGGTCCTTACTGATATTATGCTTCGATGACGCAAAGTCGATGATAGCGTCCAGCTGTGCCGTCGCCACCTCGAAGGCCGAAAGCCCATCGCGTTTGCGGTTCATCGCCCCCACAAGTCATGGGCCGTTCATAACCTTTACCGGCGTAGCCGAGGAGAAGGTTAAGTGACCCACGCTAGCGCTGCGCACCGAGCTGCCGACTATTGTCTCTGGCCTCCTAGGCGGAGACCTGAACAACTCACCTCTTACGAAGGGGTTGTCGCCTACACTACTACCACTAATTGAAGAATTGACTTGGTTTTCCAGTTTTGGTCCCACGAGTTGCTCGGAAAAAGAGGTCCACCACGCCAGAGCCCAGCATGACGCGGTAAGGGATAATTACTGTGGAGGGTGTCCAGGTACCCCACAGACTCCGTTAAAGGCCTAGCTCATTATTTCTAAAGCGTTACTAGAGGGCTAGCGAAGCTCGACGCAGTGTTAGTCAATGATGGTTCCGCTAGTACGTTCAGAAGGAACGGGGTCGAGTCAAGCATTGACGTCGGTTCGGTTTTCACAACGGTAAGTTCACGTTGGACGCTATTAACTCGGTGGTAAAGACCAGCGAGATAGCGATCGTGTATGTATGTATGTGTGCGTACAAAAAAAAATGTGACACACTTTTTTGTACATAGCCTTATCCGATTTGATAAATAAATTGGCCTTTGCGTTCAGGTGTTATTATAAAAACATGGTTTTTTCCCCATTTTTCCTTGTAAAAAAAAATCAAAATAAAAAAAAATCTTTTGTCAAAGCTGCTGCAATACATGCAAATAAATGTGAATTGATGGAAATAACTGAATCTATCCCCCCAAAGTGTAATTTTGACCTCTCTTATGTGCTTTTCTTGTCACTGTATTTTCTTGTTTTATAATACACGAGAAAGGCACCATCACCGCCAAGTGGATTATTTTATGTTTTTACTTTAACCGATTCAATCCGGATGGGTCATATATGACCCAAGACGAAAATCAGTTGTCAAAAATCAGTTTTAAGAGATAGAGCCTTGCTTTCTTCAGCAAAAATGTTCAAAATTAACTGTTCCATCCAGGAAAAATATTGCCGAGGTCAGGTTATGGTCACTAGGATGATCTAGAGCATCCAAACTATCCTTGAGTTCTAATTTTGATGTTCTAAGGAATCAATACCCTTTTTAACCACATTCTGATTAAATAATTGGAATTGAAATGCTTTATGATAATATCTCGCACCTGTCCTGCAGTATAACAGATCTTTTTCAATACCCAAGATACTCCAAACAGTTCTTGAACTCAGATCTTAATATTCAAATCGGTCAACAAAAAGATCTACGATGTCCCCACTATTTTTATGAGTTGGGACAGCTCCACGGTTCTTCATTACACCATTACAGACACACCACAGAATTCGTTCGGCATCTACGGCACTCCAAACTATCCTTGAGTACAGATCCTAATATTCAAACCGATCAACATGCAGATCTTTGATGTCCCCACTAGTTTCATGAGTTGGAATAGCTCCAGGATACCTCGTAACATCTTTACAGACACTCCACAGAATTAGTTCGACACCTACGACACTCCAAACTATCCTTGAGTACAGATCCTAATGTTCAAATCGATCAACATGCAGCTCTTCGATGTCCCCACTAGTTTTATGAGTTAGAATAGCTCCAGGATACCTCGTAACACCATAACAGACACTCCATAGAATTCTTTCGACACCTACGACACTCCAAACTATCCTTGAGTACAGATCCTAATATTCAAATCGATCAACATGCAGATCTTCGATGTCCCCACTAGTTTTATGAGTTGGAATAGCTCCAGGATACCTCGTAACAACATTAGACACTCCACAGAATTCGTTCGACACTTACGACACTCCAAACTATCCTTGAGTACAGATCCTAATGTTCAAATCGATCAACATGCAGCTCTTCGATGTCCCCACTAGTTTTATGAGTTAGAATAGCTCCAGGATACCTCGTAACACCATAACAGACACTCCATAGAATTCGTTCGACACCTACGACACTTCAAACTATCCTTGAGTACAGATCCTAATGTTCAAATCGATCAACATGCAGATCTTCGATGTCCCCACTAGTTTTGTGAGTTGGAATAGCTCCAGGATACCTCGTAACACCATTAGACACTCCACAGAATTCGTTCGACACTTACGACACTCCAAACTATCCTTGAGTACAGATCCTAATGTTCAAATCGATCAACATGCAGCTCTTCGATGTCCCCACTAGTTTTATGAGTTAGAATAGCTCCAGGATACCTCGTAACACCATAACAGACACTCCATAGAATTCTTTCGACACCTACGACACTCCAAACTATCCTTGAGTACAGATCCTTATATTCAAATCGATCAACATGCAGATCTTCGATGTCCTCACTAGTTTTGTGAGTTGGAATAACTCCAGGATACCTCGTAACATCATTACAGACACACCACAGAATTCTTTCGATATCTACGACACTCCAAATTCTCCTTGAGATCAGATCCTAATATTCAAATCGATCAACATAGAGATCCTCGATGTCCCCACTAGTTTTATGAGGTAGAATAGCTCCGCGATTAAACCATTATAAATACATAACAGAATTCTTTGAACATCTATTATACTCCAAACTATCCATGAGTACAGATCAGAATATTCAAAACGACCCACATAGAGATCTTCGATGTCTCAACTATTTTTATGAGTTGTAATAGCTCCACGGGATTTGGTTACACTATTAGAGACACGCCACAGAATTCGCTCGACATCTACGACACTCCAAACTGTATTTGAGCTCAGATCCCAATATTCAAATCGATCAACACGAAGATCTTTGAGGTCTCCACTATTTTTATGAGTGGAAATAGCTCCACGGGACTTCGATACACCACATCGACGACACTCCAAACTGTCCATAAGTACAGATCTCAATACTCAAATCGATCAACATGAAGATCTACGTCATCCCATCTATTTTTATGAGTTGGAATAGCTCTACTGTACTTCGTTACACCATTATAGACACATTGTAGAACTCGTTGAACATGTACGACAATACAAATTGTCCATGAGTTCAATTCTTTATATTCAAATCGATCAACAAGAAGATGTACGATGGTCTAGCATGAATTTACCGCCAAAAAAATGTATGGTGAAGGACATCTAGGGAAGATCGATATAGTACGTACAATTACTATTTTCAACACCCCTCTCCCCTTCGCCACTTCTTGTAATGAACCTCTAGTTTTTTTTATTATTCGTCACGCACTTTGTGAATAACCACCTTACACAAATTTCATCAATAATCAGAGCTCCTCGAAAAAAAAAACACAATGACCTGTTACCTGTTAGTCTACTAAATATTTTTTCGATGAAGAAGATTATTATTGAGAAACTTAACTATTGATTCCTTTTGGTACATTGCTTTCAAAAAGTTTACTCCTAGTGTGCTGCATGTTTGCAGCAGTGCACCAGAGTTTAACATGTCGATTCGAAAGTTTTACTGAAACGCCTTCTGTTGACGATCTCGCAGAATCACATCAAATGGTTGCAGAGGAACTGAGAGAGAAATTTTTTTAGCAACATGATTTAGCTATTACATTTAATTCATTTTGGGATAAGAATGGAGAAAAGCATTTGAAATGAAATTTTGTAATATTATTCATACGTAAATTACTTTACTCTTACATATAAATGTTAGTCTTAGTAACATTCACTTCCGTGCAATACTAATTATATTGTTGATTGAATGTATTGCGAGCTTTATTCAGTTCTTGGCACGCAATCCTTCTTTGGTTGGTTAGACTGTCATCTCATGATACCCCTTGGTGGTTTCAATACGTATAGAAATGGTAAACACTTGGGTAAACATATCGTATAAAATATATAATATGTATAATAAGTATGAAACAAGTAAGTATGAGAGTACCAACGCCTTCAGGGTGCAACTTACTCTAATTCTGATCGATTATGGAGTAGCAATAATTCACATGTATAGCCCAGCCGGTCATCAAGAGACGCAGTGGTACCAAGCTTTATTCTATAACACTTCTTCTTCTTCTTCTTCTTATTGGCATTACATCCCCACACTGGGACAGAGCCGCCTCGCAGCTTAGTGTTCATTAAGCACTTTCACAGTTATTAACTGCGAGTTTTCTAAGCCAGGTTACCATTTTTGCATTTGTATATCATGAGGCTTGTACGATGATACTTTTATGCCCAGGGAAGTCGAGACAATTTCCAAACCGAAAATTGTCTAAACCGGCACCGGGAATCGAACCCAGCCACCCTCAGCATGGTCATGCTTTGTAGCCGCGCGTCTTACCGCACGGCTAAGGAGTGACCCTCTATAACACTATAGATGATAAAAGGAACAAAAAAATTGTGGATGCGATGTTTGTGATCACAATAACACGTTTTTTTTCGTACTTACGTATTGTGTACGTAATGATGTCCATTTGAGCAATTCCAACTAACAAGATTTTTATATAATGGTGTAATGATGTTCCATGACGGTTCTCCAACTAACAAACAAGCTTCAGAATCCATGAATCATTATGTTGGTCTTTTAGACCTTCAATATCTGAACTCATGTATGGCGCCGTAAATATTCCGGGAATGTTATGATTTGTATATACTGGTATATTGATGTCCCATGGGGTTTCTACAACTGACACACATGCTCAGGATCCTGTTGGCCTCGTAGACCTCCAATATCTGAACTCAAAAATCGTTTGGAGTACCGTAGATATTCTTGGAATGTTTCAATTTTCATATACTGGTGTAATGATGTCTCATGGGCTTTTTACAACTTACACATAAGCTGAGTTGCCTTTGAATCACTCTGTAGACCCCCAAGATATGAATTCAAGAATGATTTGGAGGGAATATTGTATTTTGTATATACTGGTGTAATGATGGTCCATGAGGCTTCTCCAGCTAACACACAAGCTCGGAAATCAATGAATCACTCTGTTGGTCTTGAAGTCCTCCAGTATCTGAACTCAAGAATGACTTGGATTACCCCAGGAACTCTGGGAATGCTGTGATTTGCATATTCTGGTGTAATGACGTCCCAAGGGGTTGCTCCAACTAACGTACAAGCTCAGGACCCTATGAATCACTCTGTTGGTGTTGTAGAACTTCAAGATCTGAACTCAAGAAAGGTTTGGAGTACCGTAGATATTCTGGGAATGTGGATGTATTTATATATTGACATAATGACGTCCCATGGGGTTTTACAACTAACACACAAGCTCAGGAACCTATCAATCACTTTGTTGGTCTTGTAGACCTCCAAGATCTGAACTCAAGAATTGTTTGGAGTACCGTAGATATTCTGGGAGTCTTGTATTTTGTATATACTACTGTAATAATGTTCCATGGGGCTCCTCCAACTATTACACAAGCTCGGGAACCTATGAACTGCTCTGTTGATCTTGTAGACCTCCAAGATCTGAACTCAAGAATAGTTTGGAGTACCGTTTATGTTTTGGTAACACTGCGATTTGATAAAAAATAGTTCAATTATGTCTCAAGTAGCCATGCCAACTTCAAATAAGGATTGAGGCCCCGTAAAACGCTTTGTTGTTTATGTAGATCATCAAGATCTGAACTCAAGGAAGGTTTGGAAGCCCTAGAATATCTCAAAAAAAATATTTTACCCCATATTTCTACTTTTTCATGGTTTGCATACGTTTTTGAAGCAGAATATCCAAAATTTATGTTGAAACACGACGAAAAAAAAATCCGGATTGAATCGGTTAAATGCAACATCCATATATAATTTTAAAATGGAATTACCGAATTCAATCCTAGAGGAAATTCCTTTTAATTGTCACATTTCACAACTCCAGATCGAATTTCCAAACGGGATTTTCAAATCCAAATCGGATCACTAAATCTCCCCGAACCCGATTTATTGATGAAAATCTGGTCTGATCAAATCGGAAAAATAAATTCACAAATCTTCTACTTCGTTGGCATTACATCCTCCACTGGGACATTGCCGTCTCGCAGCTTGATATGACTAGATATGACGCAGTGTTCATTGAGCATTTCCACAGTTATTAACTGCAAGGTTTACAAGCCAAGTTACCATTTTTCCATTCGTAAATCATGGGGGTAACACGAAGATACATTTATGCCCAGGGAAGTCGAGACAATTACCAACCCGAAAATTTCCTAGACCGGACCGGGAATCGAACCCAGCCAACCTCAGCATGGTTTTGCTTTGAAGCCGCACATCTCACCGCACGACTGAGGAAGGTCCCTAAAATTTACAAATAGTCTATATACATATTTTTCTCCGTGTATCATATTTTCGTGACGGGTTTCTATTTCTTCGAAAATGCTTTTTAGAAGGCCCTGATCTAATGCAAGGGAACAGTAGCGGGGATAGAACACATCCTTGTTTCACACCAACTACAACCCGGATGGGTTTGGACAAACCTTTGTTTTTCAGCACTCTGCACGAGATGGTTTCGTACTGTGCCTCGATGAGGTCACACTTGATGGAGTGACCACGCTGGTCGCTGATACTCTTCCTATTCCTATTGATAACAACTCTCCAGAAGGGGCTATCTCGTTAAAGATTTCAAGTAATTGAAATAAAATATGTAGCTGATGAATACATGTCAACTTGATGCTCCACTGTCGCGTAAACGACGATCTTCTAAGATCGTTGAAATCTTGGTTGGATGACACAACGTGTAAGGATCTTCATCGCTATACAATTGACATCTCAACCGTCTAAGTTTAGTACTTTCCATTTAATTCCACTACGTTTTGTTATCTTTGCAGATACGTGTTTCGACCTCAACTGTGGGGCCGTCTTCAGTGTCTCGTACTTGACTCGACAAGTCGACAAGTGGAAATACATTTGCGAAAGAGTGAAAAAATCAAATTTTGAATCATTCTATTGGACAATGCCGATACAATTTTGTTAATGGCGAATCATAATTAAAGATACATGAAAGTCCGATTATAACCAGTTCAAGAATAACGCCCTCGCCTTTCTTCTTTTTCATCTTATATCCTTCAATTGGTTGATAAATGACCCATTGACTACGCGACTTCTATCGCATTCATTCTTAATTCACCCATGTTTGAAGCTCGAGGATCCTTTGAGTATTTAAAAGTTTGCACAGATTAGTCAAACGTCTAACCAAAAATCAAATCATCTATTCCACCACCTGATGACAAGCAAGTTCGGTGTCCCAAGTGGCCATGGTGTGAATGAACCGAAGAAATCGACGGTTGGTAGGTACAATGTTTTCCAGTTTTGTCACTTAAAAAATCATCTATGCCCAACCCACTGCCGTTAACTGTAAAAAGGCTCCATAGTTCATCGTTTCGAAAATTTTAATGTCACTGAAGACGCTATAAATCACATTAACTGCTCGCGTCTTATCAAAACGGAATGACTGGATGGTTTGGTGGACGCCTATGCGGTCATCATTAAAATAATTACCGCGCATCGATTGAGTGGAATATGCGACATCGCCGGTTGTGTTGGATGTATCGGGTAGGACCTAAGCTGAGACTCCGAAGCTCATCCATATTTTGTTAAAGTTGTTTGCTAATGTCCTACTCCGCACCCGCGGTATCCAATTTTGGTGTGACCGGTCGTGTTCATCAGTCGTCTACGGGCCTGGTCTTAGTGGTTCCATTTCCTGGGTATTTGATTACTCCAACAGAGCACATCCATTTGTCGCAGCCCGCTTCGCGTTCAGACCGGCCGAGAGTAAGATATATTATTATGATTATTGTTATGACCACCAGGCAAATGGTACGATCTGCGCGCGTCCGGGTTGTTGGGGACGAAAGAACGAATGAATGGGGCTTAAGGGGGATTTCTTCATCTCGAAACTCGGCCTACTAACAGTACTAAAACATAATGACGAAGATGAGGTTACAAGATATCGTTTAGTAAATGCAGTGATGCCTCGTTATAACGGATGAATATGAGGGTGATATTAGACAGGCTCAAACACGTGATTTAGAAACGATCTCAACATGAACCAGTCTTCTTTCGTTAGGGGAGCGGTTTCGTTTCATCGTTACTTGGTGGACGATAGACATCTCATTGGTTAGTATTTATTTGATTTTCAAAACCATTGATGGCCACAGGGTTATCGATCTCTAATGAAATTTCATCTTCTATGGTCGGCATCGCGGTAGGAGAACTAATACCATAAAGCGGATAGAACCGTTCATATTCGGGATGTGCGACCGCATCGAATATCGTTTCCATATAATGGGTCTATCGATTTTTCTTCCACCTACCGCGCCACGAGGCGAGGTCGCATAATACACAGGCGTGGCCGAAGTCATCCATTCCGCACCCCGTCAAACGTCAGTTATGGTTTATTTTATGAATCAAATCTCCGAAATATGTCTGAGTGGAGGTTGGACGCGGTAAACCATAACCGTCGATGGAAGATTTTGATGTCATCATTATGACCTGTTTTGAGACTCTTTCTGTCGGGATAATACGCCTTCAGTTGAATTGGTGAATTGGTAGTTACAACGGAACGTTTGTCATACATTGCTAAAGGTAGTCTCATATCTCGGGAAAATTCATCGCCGGACTTTGGGCCCCGTGTATTCTAAAGGGGGCCGGGACTTTGATTTCCATGCACGGGGACCAAAATCCGTCTGAAAACCAAGGTATAAGGCTACCTTAGCCTGTATCGGCCTGAGTGAAGAAAAAATAATCAAATCGCTACAATTTCGTTATTTTATGTCGTATTGGTCAGGTTTTATCTGCTCGTACAGATTCCAGAATTCAGAATCGGAGTCCTAAACTAATTACGTGAGCACCTATGGGGGAGGGGCGGTCTGCCATTTTCTCATGCTCCACATAAATAAAATATGATTAAATGGTAAAAATCTTACATAGGAGTAGAGGGGGTTGAAAAACCTAGAAAAAAAATCTTACGTAATTAGTGTACAGCCCCATACATGTCGGGACTTGTGATGTGCTCATCCTATCCGGAGTTATTCCTATATGGGACACTGTGTCAGATACAGTAAATTTGAACACAACTTTCTTTTTGGTGATCTCTCTTCATTGGCATTACATCCCCCACTAGGATATTGCCGCCTCGCAGCTTAGTGTTCATTCAGCACTTCCGCAGTTATTAACTGCGAGGTTTCTATTCCAAATTACCATTTTTGCATTCGTATAACATGAGGCTAACACGATGATACTTTTAGGCCCAGGGAAGTCGAGAAATTTTCCAACCCGAAAATTTCCTAGACCGGACCGGGAATCAAACCCAGCTACCCTCAGTATGGTATTGCTTCACAGCCGCGCATCTTACTGCACGGCTAAGTAGGGCCCTCTTTTTGGCGATATAGGTCCAACAAAATGTCGCTTTTATTGTACCTATTCATACCATTTCGGTAGATTTGTATAATAGGGATTATATCAGAACCAAAAATCAAGATGACACCTGTTCCAGAAATGGCCAACAAGAAGCCTTTGGGAACCAGGGGGGTCCCGTAGCGTAGTTGGCTACACGTTCGCCTTATAAGCGAATGGTCATGGGTTCGATTCTCAGCCCCTCCACCAAAACCCTCGTCAGTCGCCGGATGAGCAGCCTATGCGGTGGCGTATTGGGGTGCACGCCTCACCGTGTGACGGCTGCCTGATGACGACTGACAACTTGTTCTTCTCGGAGGCATTCCTCCAACGTTACCTGGATAAATGGCAACCGGACAATGTAACGATCATTGGATACACACGACATGGACAAAACGACCAGCAACGACAACAATAATGAATAATGGAAAAATCTAAAAATAGACTCTGTGTGGATTCTGGCTGCAGAAAACCACAGTAGCGGTTAAGTAACACAGAGTGCCTACCAAATAAGTAAAGGAATAAAAAAAAGCCTTTGGGAACCGGCCAGTTAATCCTTATCCATATTCCATCCAATCCATATTTTCGATCCATATTAGCAATATGGGTATCAAACTTCATCATTTTCAAGACAAATGGAATTATAACATCCGGATATTACTATGGGAACAATGGCCTTCCTTGGGTCAGTTCCGAGGCCCTTGAGGAAGCATCAGAATCGGTCATTTTCAAAATGTCACAAACTATGGTAATATGGGTATCAAACCTCGGAATTTTGAGGTCAGTCACGCACGAGGCTTTTAGGGAAGCTTCCGGAAGTATCCAAATCTACCATTTTTCAAATGTCACAAACTACGGGAATATGGGTATCAAACAGCAGCATTCTGCAAGAGAAAAATTATTACATTATTACATCCGGATATGATTCTGGGGATATTGGCCATCCTGAGGTCTGTTCCAAGGCCCTTAGAACAATGTAAGCCACCCTATACGAGTTTGTATTGGTGGTGACAAAATCGAGGTTATGAAACCAGGATGTCTAGCAGCGAAGAAATTTTTTACGACAGCGAAAAAGATCCAGCATATGACGAGGAGCTTGAACCTGAATCGTTTGGATCATCCATTTCTGCGGCGGATTATCAGCAGACGAAAATGTAGGTATCGAACAGCCGGGAAGTGAATGACGAAGCAGTGAATAACAGTTTCGAGGAAGTGTGAATGTTCATATCAGGCTGATAAAGAAGCAAGTGGTAGAACTCGGAAACGGTTACGGAAAACTGATTCATGGAAGCGGAACGTACTAAGCAGACTACGTACCTAATTCCTGACAGAGCTATACTGATCTTAAAGCACATAGCTATACTGTGCTTAAAGGTAATCGACATAAGAATAAGACTTTACAGCCTATTGGTGATCATGATTGCCGCTATAAGTGCTCTGATTTCTCCGATGGTGATTGAAAAAAGATTTTCGGCGATTATTAGATCTTGAGCTCCGGGAATTTGCAAACATATTTTATTTCTTCTGGCATTGAAGCTTTTGTCGTAAAACGTCGTAAAAATATTGTCTTCAAAACCAAAAAAATGTGGGGTCATGTATAAAACTGAAGGGAAAACGCATTTGCAAGTCGTTTTTACTTAAGATCCTAGACATCAGTCAGCGGAGATACGATAATGTTCTCAACAATCAACTGGAGTTTGTAGAACTGATTTGCGAGGAAAACATACACCATCCAATAAAATGTCTGAGGATCGAATAAAAATTATCAGAGAACATATCCAATCTTTTCCCAAATTTCAAAGCCATTACTCAAGACAGTGTAATAGTGAAAACAGTTGAACATCCGGAAGATGTACCAGCTTTATGAAGAATTTTGCGTTTAGGAAAATCATGCCCCTGTAAAAAAAGCTATTATCGTCTTATTTTCAACACACAGTTTAATTTGCAGTTCAAAATGCCTTACACTTACACTGATACCTGTAGGTCATGCGATAAACTTGAAAATACTATTAATAATGAAGATTATCAGGAATTGGTCGAAGAAAGCTGAACTGCAAAAGAAATTCATTTAAAACAAGCGGAAAAGGCGAAAATGGCTAAAACGAGGTCAAGCAAATGGCAAAAAACAACCCCTCACAGTTAAGAGCACTCTGCTTTGACTTAGGGAAAACTCTTCTCCTACTTCAATCAAACTTCTTATTGCATTCAGCGATAACTGCGTAGGCCAGAACAAGAATCACAATATTAAAAAAATTAAGGATGCACATAAGTAGGTATATAAAGTAAAGCCATAAGTAAAGCCAGTATCGAAGAAATTGATCACAAATTTCTAATTTCCGGTCATTCGTCTATGGAGTGCGATCAGGATTTTGGAATAATCTAAAAATCTAAAAACGAGTCCAATACGTGTTTGTTCCTGATGATTGGATTAATATTGTAAAAATTGCAAACAAAAAATTCAAAGTCTTTAGGATGGGAATCAAGAGTTTCAAATCAATCGAAAACATGCAGAAAGTTGTTTCCAATAAGCAAATTGAAGGCATAAGAGCTATACAATGAATACGCATAGAGAGATCATCGCCATTCACCTTGCTTTAGAAAATTATTGAAATAAACTTATTCTCAAGTATTTCTCTTTTTTCTGATTTATGAATAAATGCAGCCTGCCGCTAACCGCAAGTCGAGCACATCTGTATATGGAGTCCCATATACAGATGTGCTCGACTTGCGGTTAGCGGCAGTGCACATCATTTGTTTTATTCGATTTCATCACCCATCCCGAATGCGCGCACCTTCTTTTTCACTAGACTCATCAATTTTTATACAATTGATTTTTCCTATATTTTTGTTGTTTTACATAATTGCCCAGAATTTTTCAAATGGGTGAAGTTACGGTGAATTTGGTGGGTTCATATAAAAGATATTTTAGTTACTAGATAAATATTGTCGCTGTCGTCGCTGTCCGGAACATCTTTTGCTGGTGAGGATAGGGGAGCTAAATGTCAAAGAGGGAAAATCCATACGATTTGACAGGTGTGTACCACACATGTTTCGGACAGCAGAACAAAGGGAACCGAAGCGACAATCTTTATCTAGTAACTAAAATATCTTTTGTTCATATCTTTTGGCACAATATTAACTCCGTAAGCTCGGTACCACTCTAACATGTTTCGAGCATAGCGACAGGACGCCAGATCAGGCCAAAACAGATTTGATACTTTTTGTTTTCTTATGCATTGCAATAGACGCTTCTTGAGGCACTCTTCGTAGCGTTAATTGTTCCGGAAGTGACGAAGGCAGCGCTTATTTTACCACATCCGCAAATCGCCTGCCGAATTGCAGGAATTTCTATGCAAATTTTGATAACTTCTTCTTTCAGGCATCCTCTGGAACATCGAAATTAGACTTGGCAACGAAATATTCTTGCCCAGGTAGTTGACGGTAGGTTTCATCATCCATCACGATGCAACACGATTTGGTGAGTAACTTCGTCTAAAGTTTCCGGGCGCGGGTTATTGCAGTGGTGTTTTGCTTTTCATTTCGGTTTGGGGCTTTTTGCACCTTGTAAACATGTAACCCAGCTTCATGGTTTTCTGCACAAAACCGACGGACACCTTGGACTTGTTAATGACGTCTTGAATGGACATGTTTGGAAACTGTTGTACCACTTTCCTGGTTATTTGACTGTCCATTCGACCACTTTTACGACCACTCCCTTCCTTCCTTTGGACACTCAGACGCTCCTTGAAGACTCCAATGAATGACACGCAGGATAATTTTTTAAACAATATTTTAATATATGTAGCATTAAAGAACTGAAAAGCTGACTCTTTTAAATGAGCTGAATGGATCAGATCCGTTCACTGCAATTTGTGGAAATTGCACGTTGATGATGCTATAGTTGAAGCAACGGTTTTTGCCTTTCTCGTACAACTAAGTTGTACCGAAAGGCTATCACTTCACTCCGAAAACGAACTTTTTATAGAAGCCTCTGAGACCCATAGTATTATATACCATTCGTCTCAGCTCGACGAGCTGAGCACATGTCTGTCTGTCCGTGTGTATGTGTGTGTATGTGTGTGCACAAAAGGTATAAGAAACATTACACAACTTTTCGTATAGTAATCCTTAACCGATTTTCGCAACAAGTTTCATTCAACAGGGGACAAAGCCTTGTTGATCACTATTGAATTTTATAACGATCCTTCATTGCGTTTAAAAGTTATGAAGAAAATGGTACATCGAACTATAGAAGCGCCATATAAGGTTGGTGTCTTAACTAAATGCGAGAAAGGCACCACCAACGCTAGGTGGATTAATCTGGGTTTTTATCCTCAGCTTGCACATCCTTGCGCTAATTGGCTGCCACCCAATCACGCGTTGGCGCATCTTGCCCAGCACTATGAAGCCGGTTCCCAGCTCGTTGGTGGTGCCACAGCTTTGGTAGAAGGTAGCCGCTCGATGCCCGCTTTCCCACACTTTCTATCCTGTCCAGAAAATTTCCTGCAGCGCCATTACGTCGAAGTTGCGGGCTTGTATTCATCGTAGATTATCCTGTCGCAACCTGCGAAACCTAGCGACTTGCAGTTCCACGTTCCAAGCTTCCAATCGTGATCCTTTATCCGTTGCCTGGGTCTGTGTCGATTATATCGAGTCGTCTTTTAATTCGTTAGAAATTTGTTGTTTTACAAGCGGCTTATTGGGCCTGCGCAAACCTCCTGTCTTGTCGGATGGCCGTCGTGTCAGGACTTGGGCTTGTGCGCTTTGAGCCTGCTTGCGGATACATGCCACTTTTTATAGAAGTTTAACAGAGCCCACTGTCAAAGTCTTGGTTACTCTTTCGAAAAGAACATGCATTGATTTTGAAACGGCGACTCATCATAACTAATCAATTTGGTACAGATTAGATTTGGATTTATTTGCCGGTCCCAGTCCCATCGATGGTCCTCCTTTTACATAGCCTCAAAAATGTGCTGATTCTTTAGAATGAACAGAAAAATCCTATAAGAAATCGCAATACACCCGTGCTTCCATACTTTACCAATAGATGGGGACCTCAAACTAAAAACGTTACCGTTATACTCGCTACGCTCGTTATCCACGTTATCCATCATTTATGCTGTGAGTTGAACACGAATGTGTGGGTTCGAGCTTCAACGTAACGGCAGCAAACAGCTGTTGATTTGTTTACGTTTTGTGTTGTATTCGCATAGAAATTTAGTTACATCGCCTAAATTTATTAATTAGATTTAAACTACGAAATCGGGCATTCGTGTCTAAACCATGGATCTCAACCGAGTACCAAACGAGCGTAAACTATATCTTTGCAAATGGTACTTCAAAGGTAAATATGGATAAAATTTTCATCAGCAAAGTTTAGCCATTGTTTAAACTTCATTTTAGTCGGATTTGCACTTCTTCCATTCGTGTGGGCAATCAATACGGTTTGGTTCTTCAGTGAAGCTTTCCGGAAGCCCGCGTACGATGAACAGAAGGAGATTCGTAAATGTAGGTATCGAAAATGTTGATTGATTTTAGTGTGAATTTCGGAATGATTTCATTCTGTTGGCTAATCTTGAAAGAGGTGCATGCGAGCAGTCTGTTCAAGGTTGAAGCAGAGAATTAGTGTTTTTATCATGATTAATGAATAATGGCAATGGGTTTATTTAATCATTATTCCCTAATCACAATCATACAAAAAATATGATTTAATCTTTAATCACTAATCGTTAATCACAGATTTTTACATTTAATCAATAATCACTAATCATATTCATAATTGCTTTTAGTTAATTCATCAATCTTCAATTTCAATCATTACATACATCGCTTTTACATCGTTAATCATAATCATAAGTTTTTATACATTTTAATAGACAATTTGGTAGAAAAGTTACTTGACTATTGATCACTATGCAAATCATTCAATTTAATGAGGGACCGTCTGTTTACTTCGATGACATTTACTTCCAGGGTGCAGCAGCCGTAAAAAGTGTAGACAACAACCTTCCGTGCACCTTGTTTACGGTACTCGTCACTGAGTGGCGACACCGGCGTTTCTATCTGTGTTGTTAAACCTGCTACTCTATGTTCTGAGATTTTCACAATTTTCACCATGAGCTCATGGAAGAATGGTAGTTGGAAATCGATAAAATGTATGGGAATATCAGGTATTTTGCAAATTTATGGAAAATGGTTGTGTTTTAGAAGAAAGTAGTGATAAGGAATGAAGTATGAGGTGAAAAGATTATCTCCTGCGCTTAGTTTGCACTGATTAGTAGTCTAATAGTGATGAAGTTTCGATTTTACTACCATTGAAAAAACGCCATCTCTTGCATTAATCGTTTCGACTGATACCTTATTATTCATAATCATCAATCAGTGTCGTGATTTCTGGTTCTTGATTAACAAAATGCCAATCCAAACGATTGGTTCATTTTGTTAGAAGAGGTTTGGAGTCTCTTGATAAGTCATGCTCCTCTTTCAATTATGGATTCTTGATAACCTGTTCTTGATCGATCTTCTCCTTTTTTTCAAATTTGATGCGTCCGTCATGCCATCCGTTGTAAGAATGACCTCTTGCCCCGTTGACACCCGCCTTTTATACAGTTTGGCGTTGGCAACGGTTATGTGTTGTTTGTTAAACTTAACCCCGCCTACCATGATGCAGTTAGTCAAATTTATAGAAATTGTGATGCAAACATTGAAAATACCATAAGAGTGGCAGATTAACTTTTTTTTATTGTTGAACGAAATGATGTATCAATTTGAATAATGTTGTATTTATTGATCAAGCCTTATTCTCTACAATCATATTGATCATTATTCATACAAACTTAACCGGGATCTCAGCAAAATGTCAAACTGTTACCGAGAATTGCACAGCCATGGCCCAGCAAACATATTTTTGCCGAGATTTCTGTCAAAGTAGCTGATAATCAGCAAATAATTGGCCGAAAATCAGCTAACAATCGTTATTTTTGCCGGAATATCAGTTATTTATTTTGCTGGTGTACGGCTGTGCGGATTTTCGCCGAGCTGCAGAAATAAAAACTAAAAGTGTGTACACATTAGAGTGGGGCGTCATGGTCATTTTTTCAAATCAATGTTTTTGCCTTTCTCGTACAACTAAGTTGTACCGAAAGGCTATCATTTCACTACGAAAACGAACTTTTTATAGAAGCCTCTGAGACCCATAGTATTATATACCAATCGACTCAGCTCGACGAGCTGAGCACATGTCTGTCTGTCCGTGTGTATGTGTGTGTGTGTGTGTATGTGTGTGCGTATGTGTGTGCACAAAAGCTATGAAAAACATTAGCCAACTTTTCGTATAGTAATCCTTAACCGATTTTCTCGCAACAAGTTTTATTCAATAGGGGGCAAAGCCTTGTTGATCGCTATTGAATTTTATAACGATCGGTCATTGCGTTTAAAAGTTAAGAAGAAAATGGTACATCGGGCCATATAAACCCCATATAAGGTTGGTGTCTTAACTAAATGCGAGAAAGGCACCACCAACGCTAGGTGGATTAATGTGGGTTTTTCGAAGCCATTCTGGGTCCTGAACAACTGTGCAGAATTTGGGATCGATTGGTTGCTTCCTCGCTTTCCGCATCGCGTTTGAAGTTTGTATGGAAATTAGTATGGGAGAGCGTATATTTTTGCATTTCTACTACTAGAGGTTTCAGTTCATCGTAAACCAAGTGACACATTGCGTTAAAGTATAACCCGAAAAATGCCGAAAAACTTTGCTGAAGATGGCACGTTGCTGGAACGTCCACGAAAAAAGTTATAACGCTTCGAAGATTGAGTGTTCAAACCGTATGCAAAAAATCGTTTATTCTGCCAGCACTGCCGAACTACGTATGTAGACCAATAACTTAACTGAGTGTTATTTCAAAGTAATTGATCTTATAGGGCTTCAGAGCTAATGGGAGCTATCCGGAATTATTTCACAAAGAAAAAAATTCGACAAGAAGGAAGATGGGTTTTGCCCTTCGATAACCATAGGTCGTCCGGTAGTGCTGGCAGAAACATTGATTTCTCGCCTAACTTTTCAAAAGGACCTAAGTAACATTTTTTTCATGAATTAATTTGAGTACTGCAATCGAAAGCTTTCATGTTTTTCTGTTGATTGCGCTATTAAAATTAATTCCCGAAAAAAATGTTACTTAGGTCCTTTTGAAAAGTTAAGCGAGATTTCTTGCATATGGTTTGAACAATCAATTTTCGAAACGTAATAACATTTTTTGTAGACCTTCCAGTTACGTACCTCCTTCGGCAAAGTCTTTCGGCATCTTCCAGACTATATGCTAACGTATTGAGTCACGTGATTAATGATAAATTGAAGCCACTAATAGAAAAAATGTAAAAAAGTACGTTTTCCCATACTAATTTCCATGTAAATTTAAAACGCGATGCGGCATGCGAGGTCGCAACCAATCGAGCCCATATTTTGCACAGTTGATTGGGGTCCCAAAACGATTTAGAAAAACCTTGATCTCACTTGATCGGACGAAGTTTGCGTTTTTCCATACAACTGCGCCCACTCTAGTACACATATTGTGTCAACATTTTATCACGAGCGGTAATCGTTAATCATACTCCAAATGAATAAATCCATTAATCATAATTCAAGACAAAATTTTCAAAACGACTTATCTGCTTTTGTAAACAAAGATTCAAACGACGATTTGACGAATCTGATAACTCTCCCACGCAAACCAACACCACCAATAGGTAGGTGAAGGATTCCGCTACCTGTTGATGGGTATACCCCGTTAGGCATAAGTACGTGAGGCATAATGGACGTTAGGCATAACGGACGTTAGGCATAATGTACGTTTGGTATAATGGACGTTAGGCATAAAATGACCCAAAAAACAGTCCATGACATAAAGAAGGCAGAATTATGCCAAACGTCCATTATGCCTATCGTACATTATGCCTAACGTCCATTATGCCTATCGTACTTATGCCTAACGTCTTTATGCCTAACGTACTTATGCCTAACGTCGCGGTCCCCTGTTGATGGTGTTCGCCAAATCGTCGTTTGAATCTTTGTTTACAAAAGCAGATAAGTCGTTTTGTAAATTGTGTCTTGAATTGTTAATCATTGTCAAAAATTAATCCAATCTTTATTCATAATCATTGATCTTGAAGAGCCATTATTCATAATCTTTAATCATAGAGGTGAATGATTTAATCATTCATTGAAAGCTTAATTCATTAATGCTCTGGTTGAAAGTAAGTGTTTTCGGTTACGACAGTGAAGGCGAACATAGAGTAATATCACAGACAAACAGACATGACACATTGAACATTCACTCATAAAATTCATCGTCATTTAAACACTAACGACATCTGTTGATTTCAGTTAATTAGGCAAATCTCGAACCAGATGGCGGTAGTGAGCAAATGTCAAACTCGAGCAAATCCGATGCGCGCGCCACTAGTGGCCGATTGGCCAACTAATGATTATTTGAATTGACCAGTAAATCAGTGAACGATGGAAATTTGACGAGTGTTAAGTCTGTTTATCTGTGATAATATGTTTCAAATTATGAGTGTTTCATAACAGATTTCAGTTTTATAATGAATCCAGTGTTTCAAAAATCTCCTATGGGCATTATTCAAAACCAATGTTTAATTGAGCATGAGCATGAGCATGAGCATGATAACCGTGCATTTCGTAGTTACTACTCCGTGATCGACCAGAACAATCGCAATTGCACAGGGAACCAATGGATGGAAGCATGGGATTTGCTCTCCAACCTCAATGTGCACAGTGCGAGGGCTCTAGTATTTTTGGATAATCGATAACGGCGTTGGCCACGTCCTCACGGTCATCGGGGATGGGAAGGAATTGATGATGCAGTCACTCGCCCACTGCAAGCCAAGAGCACCTCTGCACTCGCCACGAGTTCCTGCGGAATTTTATTGGAATCTTGGGGTTAAGGTTTTATGGCATAGGTTCGTCTTGGTTTACGGGTTGCCAAATGTGATAGTTATGAAAGGGTGGTGTATTCTAATTAGATTAGATTTGATTAGAGGGTACTATTCTAATTAGATGCCGAAACGAACTTTTTCGCTCATTTCGAATTCTAACAGTTACCTGCTAGAATTAATCAAGTTGTAGGTTAGGGATAGAAGATGGAAACGGTATGAAAGTCCATTTCCAGTTCTAGCGATTGCTAGAACATTGAGAAATATATGAAAAGATACAAAGTAGGAGGAATGAAACGGGCCTGGGATTGAACCAATGACCTCCTGCGTATGAGGCAGAAGCGGTAGCCATATGACCACCAAGCCCGTTATTCAAAACCAATGTTTAATTCTCGATAAACCCATGGAAAATCAAGATAATGAAAGCCTGGAGCTTAAAGCCCTAAACGCAATACAACGGAACGGCGACGGAAACGGAAAATTTGACAGAAAATATATGGGCTAACTGTCAAATTTTCCGTTTCCGTTGCCGTTCCGTTGTATTCCGTTTGGGGCTTAAGGCTCAGCATCAGTCCAATGTCATAGTGTCATTGACGCTGAAGGTCAAGCTCGAGAATACATCTTTGATGTTTCTCTTTGCCATCAGGAAATACACAAAAGCTTTGCGACTAGCGTCGTCCACGAATCTAAGGAAGTAACGGCTGCCACCAAGCGATGGTTCTTCGATTGGCCCACAGAGATCCGCATGTACCAAATCCAACAATCCTTCAACTCGACTTGTGCTGAAAAAACGGATCACGAGCTTGCTTTCCTGTGGCACTGGTCACACAGTCAATAACAACATCCTTCCAAAAATCGATACCATCTGCTATGACTGCGAGTTTCTTCATGCTTTGTTGGTTCAAATGCCCTAACCTTCTATGCCAGACTTCCATTTCGATTGTCATCAACGTTGTTTCCGGTTTACGCAGTTGAGTCTGTACAGACCATCTACCTCGGTCCCGGAAGCAATCACTTCTCCATCTTCATCAAAAACTTCACAAGAGTCGGCAGTTAACGTTACCGTTGATCCCTTTTGGCAAATCTTACTGAACGATAGCAGATTTGTTGCCAAATCCGAAACATGTAGAACCTCCTTGACTTCGATGGGTCCTTCTTGTAGCTCAAGGTTCACAATTCCTTTAGCTGAAGTCATCATACATTGATTGTTTGCAGCTGTTTGCAGTTTCGACTGGATTAGAAAATACTTCTTGCTTCGTGAAATTGTTGTCGGATCTTGTCATGTACCAATCTTCTGCACTTCCTTTACAAACAGCCAATATCGCATACAAAGCCTTGTTCTTTGGTTTTGAATAAACATTTTGCTTTTGTTTCTAATTACTTTTGGCCGCGAAATATCCAAGCTTTTTGTAGATGAACATGAAACACGTTTTGTCCTTCTTCTTGCTCGTGCCTTTGTAATGTTTGGCCTTGAACTTCGTATATAAGGCGCCTTCACAGCCAGAACTCGTAATTGGCCATTAACATCTTGCAGAATCTTCGTTTTTAACACATCAGCAGTCAATGCTAATCCGGACGCTTGCAATTCTATTACCATGGGATGATAGTATTCTGGAAGCCCCTTTATCAGTAATGACGCCAATTCACTTTCGAACACAATTTCGCTCAAATCGTTGGCGGTGGACACCAAATTCTCCACATAATCCTCCACGCAATAATAGTTCTCCAGTCCAACAATCCAAAAAATTAGTAGAGACTATTGTCAAAAAGAAAAATATGTGATGAACGGTTAGGCCTGGTATCAAATCCATGTTCTCTCTGAGACGTCCAACTCTTAATGTTTCTTTAGAATGCCCAAATGTATGTAGATTGAGGGACCGAGAAAACCATCGACATAGAGAGAGATATCGAGATACAGAACATCGAGTTGCAGAGTGTTGACTGTGTTTTCTATAACTGTGCAGATGCTTTTATCTACACACAAAATGTATTAAACATCAAACTTCTGTATTTAATTTCTATTTTTGATAATGTATTTTCTTACTTTTTTCCAGATGTCATATTTTCTGCAATTGGTTCTCTCATATGGTTTACAATAATCCTGGCTTGGGTCATGACATTCCAACTGAAAAGAACAGAGTGGGGCGACTTTGCCGATAGCATCAGTTTCATCATTCCTCTAGGACGTGCTTAAAGCTAGATATAAGCAACAAATATAAAATAACTCTACTAAACAAATTGAAATACATTCTTCACTCACCATTATAATAAAAGTGATTTTCAACTGACACGTATAAAATAAGTAGGCCACGCGGCATCGATCGTCGTTTTACTTTCAAGTTCACTGCCCTGATTCTGCCAACCATTCGCACCTTCCATATGATTGCCAGCGCCAACACCGAACAGGCGCACTTCTTGTCGTATGTCGTGGTCAATGTTCTGATGACCTGTTGCTTCCAAATAGCAACCGAACGCATTCGCACCGTAACCGAACCGGAAGCATTTTTCACTTGTACATCGGAATTTCGCTGTTTCCAAGGTACCGGGGTCAAACTACGATGAATGCACCAGGGCCCTAGGTTTGTTTATTTTGCTGGCCTGGTTTTAGTCCATCGACGATACGCCAATCGATAGGCGGTGAAAAATTTTGCACTCCGCAGAGGAATTCGCAGAACAGTTTTGTCTGAAGTTTTCGGTAGATATGGACAAAGAAAGTCGTTCTAAGCCGATTTCGATAGTTCCGAAGAATGTTTTTGGTCTGCGAACGGACATTTTAGGAAATGTACATTTCACTACAAAGCAGGAGATTATCTATCCGGTGGCAGGAGTTCTGGCCATCCATGACTTTGCCACTAACAAACAGAAGTTTTTAAGGTAAAAAATTCATAGATATAAGTTTATATCAGCTTTATTTTATGAGTTGATACAATTTTCAGGTTTCCAGAAAACTACCATCCGGAAAGGATTGTTATTTCTCCAGACCGGCGGTATATTGCCATAACCGAAAAGAGTGCTGATAAGTAAGTATAATCGATATTCGTCGCTAACATTAGTTTTCGGGATAGACTTCGGCCTTTGTGTGGTAACAAATAAATGGATTTGTGGTCGCGTAGAAATAGCGAGGATTTAATGTTGGTCGACGAATTTTTGGCGTGTATCGGCTTTACGCTGAATAGCATGCCACAGTCTGAAATCTTCAGTTCTGACAACAGTCGTACTCATTTTTTTAATATCATCGAATTTCTCATCACCAGTAAATCCCTGATCAATATCTACGATATCGCAACGCTCAAGAAACGTAAGACCCTCCAACTACCGCCTGACTGTCCAAACACCCAGATTGGAAACATTTGCTTTACGTTTGACTCTCGCGGGATTGCGGTCCTTTCCGTTGAACCGGATGCATTCCTGTCCATCTTCTCTTTCGATAAGAATGAATCGCTCATCATTGGACGGGCGTCCAATTCCAGTCAACAAGGGCAAGCCAGCTTTCTGTCATGCAATCCTGGAGATGCCACGATTGTTGCCGTCGGTGGCTATTACATGCTGAAAATCATGAACAAAACCGACAAAGGATTCGGACAGATTGGATCCATTAAGGGGGATAACTTGCTGGTAACGTCGATCGCTTGGTTGACGGGGGAGGCTCTAGCCGCAGGAACGGCCGAGACGGAGCTAATATTTGTTGAATCTGGGGAGCTCAAACTCAAATTAAGAGCTGACGAGGTGGAGAAAATTGATCTCTCGGCGGATACTGATGGTGAACTGTCCTCTAGTCCAGAAAGCGATTCAAGTGCCAAAAAGGAATGCCATGACGTTCTTTGTTTGACGCAATTCAACACAGGATTTCTCTATTCGATCCACAATTCGGTTCACGTTTTCGAGAAAACTACTAACTATGCCTTCATAAAGAAATCCATCATACGAATCCCCATCACACTCTACGATCAACAATCGTACAAGATCATCAATGTGGCCGTGAACGCCGAACAGGACACGATCGTGGTCGCCACAAAGCACTCTCAAATCTACATCGGAATGCTGTTCGTGCCGGAAACTTTAAAGGTCAGTGAGCTGGTTTTTCGACATCTAGGCGAACCGCTGCATGTCAGCGGAATTGTAGGGCTGTCTGTATGCTCTTGGAAACCTATTCTCATGACGGCGTGTAAGTATTTAATTTTACCATTTTAAATTGTAATTTTATGTTTAGAAAGGTCTTATTTACAGCTAAGGATCTGACTATACGACTCTGGAACTATCAAAGCATGAAAGTAGAACTGGTCAAAAAGTTTCAGATCGAAATAGGAGTGATCGCACTGCATCCATCTGGCTTCTTTGCCGCCGTTGGATTCATTGATCTGCTGCGGTTGATGCAAATTCAGTTAGACGATCTGAAGGTTACCAAAGCCTTCAACTACCCGAATTGCACTCAGCTGAAGTTCTCCAACCAGGGTCATCTGTTGGCGGCGGCGCACGAGAAGATCATCAGTTTGATCTGTATCTTCACGTTCGAGGTTGTGCAGACACTCAAAGGCCACAACGGAACGATATTGAGTTTATCGTGGTCTAGTGATGATCTTTTCTTGGCGTCTGGCGGTAACGATGGAGCGATTTACAAGTGGAACGTTGTGACCGGCGAGCGAATGGAAGAAATCGTTCAAAAGGGAATTCACTATCGATCGTTATCGTTAACGAACGATTCCGTCTCCGTGTTTGCCATTACGAACACAGGACTAATAAGAGAGATGTGCAAGTCGGATATTGTGAGTAGCTGGACCGAAATGTGGCTTCGGATTGTCCTGAATTTCAGTTTTTTTCGTTTTAGAATCGTGAATTCAAAATCCCAGAACTAACACCACTTACGGACATTGCGCTATCCAGATCGGATCTGATCATGTTTGTTGGAACGGAGAAAGGTCATTTGTACAATGTGGATAGTAGTAACGGAAACTGTAGTAACTTCCGGTTCTTCAATACAAAGATCACGAAAATTTGCTTAACTTACAATGATTGTACGCTGGTGACGGCTGCTGAGGATGGAACGCTAATAGTTTGGACGATCTTGAACAGTGAAGGCAAAACTGCGCCACATGCTCCGGAGCTGGGACTATGTTCTGATATATTGATCGCAAGACAAGACTTGGTCGATAAAAATGATTTGATTTCTACGTTGGAAATGCGAATTCAACAGCAAATAATGGAGTTTCAGTACAAGATGAAGCAAGGTGACGTATTTCATTCCGAGCAGATGAGAGACATTCATCGAGACTACTGCGCAGCTATCGAAGAGTTAAAGGTTTGTCGCTTTCGTATTTGGTGGAATTGAAATTACTAATGAATGTGCATTTATTTTACAGAAAAAGAATGAGGAAATGGAAATGTCTCACTTGGAGGAGTTCAACTTGATGACGGCAAGTATTGCACAAGCCAAGGAAGATCATCAAAAAGAGATGATGGATTTCGAGGCGCAGTTTCACGAAAAGATCATTATGGAATATGATAAACTGAGCGAAATGAAACAACGGATGGACCAAATGCGGGAGGACTACGAAATTAAGCTCCGACGGTCGGCTGGATGCTTGCAGGATACGATCGGTGAGGAGTGATGAGTTTTCCATTATTTTCCTTTGAGTTTATGATCCCTTTTTAGAATCACTTGAGGCTGATCAGAAGAAGCAACTGGTGGACAAACAGGAAATCATCGACGGACTTCTAAAGGATATGGAACGGAAACGTTTGGAGTTTAACGAATACTGCAAACAGGTTGACGTTGACAATGATCGTAATAAAGTCGAGCTACAGCTGAACTACGAAAAGAAGCTTCAAGAAGAGGAAGAAAATTGCATGAAATGGCGCGGAGAAGCTGGCGTTCTGAAGAAAAAGTTCTCTACCCTTAGCCGAGAGACAGAAAACTATCGTAAGGACATAGAAACTCTGCAGTACCAACATGGTAAGTTTCAGCAAGCGATCAAACAACATCAGCGAGATATAGAGGATCTGAAAAAAGATCTCTCAGAACGAGAGGCGATCATAAAAGAAAAGGAGCGGAAGCTGCACGAAATGGTCAAAAAGACAGGCGAATTAGAGAAATATAAACAGGTGCAAACGTACAAAATCAACGAACTAAAAAGCCAAATCGAACCGAAAGAAAGAGAAATCAAAGAAAAAAAGGAAGTCATTGGTGAAATGGAGAAGAAACTGGAGGAATTGCAATTAAACAATAAACAATTAGCTCTTCAACTGCAAGAACTACGCGATAAATACTACGGTGCCGATCTAGAGCTTCGCAAGGAGCGTAACAAATTTCGAGGTGCCAAAAACCAGTATCAACAAGTTTGTAGAGAAATTTATAACGTCGCCGGACTGATACAAAAACCCGATGAGTTGAAGCGAGGAATCACCGATCTGTGCCATCGACATTCGGACGACAAAGAGCTGCAGAAATCACTAGCCTCGAACGAAGACGTTCAGAATGAGTTTCTCCGGCAGAGGGAACATCTGGAAAAGTTAACCAAGAACGCAAAACTGAAGAGTGGACAAACGAAGGATACGGGCGAGTCAATTAAACTCATGAAAGAAAACATGGAACTACTGGCGGAGTTGAACAAGTTGAGGGAGCTACTGAATGAGAAGCAACGCGCCTGTACGAGAATGGAAGCGTTGCTGGGGTTGTCCAGTAAAACTATATCGCCTCGCCAGGCAAAACTGAAGTTGGAGAAAGCTGTTGCGGTAAGAATTCGAATCTGTAGATTGCCAGATTTATCAATTTGTTAAAATTGTTTATAGGACAAGGATGAACTGGAGAATAAACATCGAGAACAAGTAACGAAATTACAGGAAGTCATCAAATCACTTTCGAACGAAAATCAAAATTTGCGCTCGGAAATTGTGGGCTTAAACAAGAAAAATCGTTGATAAACACTTAACTAAACTAATTAATAAAACGTTTTTATGCAACTGTTCACAGACAATTATTGAGAGAATAATCATTGGTTAAAAAAAACACGGGTAAGTAACTCCACAATATTCAAATATTATGCGCCGACCGATGCTACCGATATATGCTTTCATGAGTAAAGTTTCCGAGGGCAAAATCAGAATTCACTTGGCCAACTTCAATGCGAAAATCGGCTTCTACAACACGGACTATGAGCGTGTCATAGTCCCGGAGAAATGAACAAAAACGGTGAGAATTCTGCGGCAATAACGTGATTGGAGGATTTCCGTTAATGTGAAGGTCTCAAAAAAGAAGACTGTGTGCGACGTGCGGAGAGAAACGTCGGGTATGTAGACCATCTTGAGGGAAATAAGGGATGCAATCCGTCAGCTAGAGGCCAATAAGGCGGCTGGTAAGAATGGTATCGGAGCTGAGCTGATCAAGATGGGCCCAGAGAAGCTGGCCACTTGCCTGCACAAACTGATAGTCAGAATATGGGAAACTAAACAGCTACCAAAGGAATGGAAGGAAAGGGTCATATGGCATTTCTACAAGAACGGCGACAAACTGGAGTGTGAGAACTTTCGAGCAATCACCATTCGCAATGTCTTCAAAGTGATATCACAGATCATCCTTTGTCGTCTATCAGCAATAGTGAATGAGTTTGTGGGAAGTGATAAAGCCAATTTCGTTGACGGCCGCTCGACAACGGACCAGATCTTTACTGTACGGCAAATCCTTCGAAAAATGCCGTGAATACCAGGTCTATAGAGTTATGGAAAATTATGGCGCCGAGTGACAAGGTGATGGAGTTTCGTGCCTGTTGTTCAACATTGCGCCCTCGGGTCCTCTTCAACTGCAAAAAGCCATCATGTACGCGGTCTTCCACGAAGCCTACGGCCTCTTCCGGATTCTCTATTAAATATTATCTTCACTTGACGTTTTTCCGGCATACGAACAGCATGTCTAGGCCACCGTAGTCTGCCGTGTTGTATAAGCTTAATAATATCTCGCCCTTTATACACCTGGTGCAACTCGTGATTCATGCGACGCCGCCAGATACCGTTTTCTGTTTACCGCCGAGTATTGTCCGCAGCACCTTACGCTCAAACACTCCGAAAGCTCTCAGATCAGCCTACTTTAACGTCCATGTTTCATGGCCGTGTAAAACCACCGGAAGAATCAGAGTAGTATATAGCGCGAATTTTGTCTTCGTTTGCAGACTTTTTTTTTCTTCTTTATTAAAGAGGCTTTCAGCTCTTGGCTGGTTCACCTCTGCGTTTGCAGACTACGAGACTTAAGCTGGTTACGAAGTCCAATAATAAGCCCTATTTGCAGCTGCAATACGCCTTTTCACTTCGCGGGTAACATCTTTATCGCACGTCACGAATGTTCCAAGATACACAAATTCTTCTACCACTTCAAATGTCTAACCATCCAGCACCATTTCACTACCACCACCGCTAATGAACCCACGTTGATTGCCAGCGATCATGTACTTCGTTTTGCTGGTATTGATCGTGAGTCCAATCCTCGCTGTTTCCCTCTTAAAAGGCGCAAAAGCCTCTTCCATGGCATGGTGATCAATCCCGATGTCGATACCGTCTGCAAATCCCAGGAGCATATGCGATCTTGTGATAATGGTACCGCTTCTTTGCACACCAGCTCTCCTAATCGCTCCTCGAGCGTTATATTGAACAGAAGATTTGTTAAGAAAATTATTTTGAGCTTTTTAGTGGAATGTCTTCACTTGTCATAAGACGAGTTTGTACAATCCCATTAAATTCCACCACTTAAGGTCTGAGGGAAGCTCTCTCGCGGTAGAGCGCTATTTTCGTACTAAAATGTTTATAACTCGTAATTGGAAACCTTCCCCTCGGATATGTTACCTTGCCGCGGTGGGTCGGCTTACGCCATTAGCACTAATATGGCAATTGCATGTGATCCAACGGATCTCGTGTCTTGGAGCCTTGAATGGTATTGCAGTCAGGCAGAGGCCTTTTTCATCAGTAATAATGATGTTCTCTTCTTTTCGGCAATACTTTTCTGATGCGTTCCCTGTGACGATGAGTCGTAGCCACGCTTACATTTAGCTAGCTAGGCATTTATTAAAAAAACAAAGTAGGGGTAGTAGGGGCAATATGAACATACGGGGCAATATGAGCCACCCTCATTTTGAGCTCATTGACAAGTTTTATCATGTAAAAGTTATATGATCTTTAAGAGGATGCTCCACATATGCCTCAACGTGAAAACCGCATTAAAATTCAATTCAAACATGAAAATACACTTGAAAATGTAAATTTTCGCTGCATAGGCAAAATTATTATAAGATTTGAAGTTTATAAATAAGGTTTTGACACAAAACTGATTAAAATACAGGTCAAAAATACACCACAATCAAAAGATATATTAAAATTGAATATTGTGCACTGTGTGCATTGTGTTTGTATTGATACAAATCTAAATTTATCATAAAACTTTTTTTTTCCAAAACCAGTCTCTATGGGGCAATATGGGCATACCTGCACAGATCAAGGTATCAGGCCTTAAAATGCGAAAAAGCTCAAATTTCAGTAGTCAGATACAAGAATATTATCATATATGTAAGATTCATTACGGAAAAATTACAACAGCGCAGTACTGCGATCGAAACAGAAAAAACGACCATTGGCCAATTGAAATGTGGCTGTTCCAACGGTGACGAGTGACAAATCGGTTCAGTCTGCTGTTGAGCGGTTTATTAATTTTATTTGGTATGGAATACTCCAAACTGTTGTAGGAATATCATATTCTTCCTTATTACGATACTTTTTTCGCCTAAATAAACGTTTTGGATGGGTGGCCCATACTGCCCCAAATGGTGGCTCATATTGCCCCGTATAGTCGGGAACACACATTGAAATCAATACATTTTCAAAAGTGCATTCCAACAATTTCCAAACGGATTTTTCATCATTCATCGATGTAATATGAAAGGTAACATTCTCTAGTATAAGTCAACTACATTTGAATGATGTTTTTTGAGCTTTTCAGCGCTTTTCGGCACGATTTCCTTAGGTGGCCCATATTGCCCCGATCACCCCTATTCAAGACATTCGTAGGGAATCGACTGCTGGATTCACTGAGTAGACGTTTTTTCAAAACTAGGAGCGTGGTGCCAGTTTTATTTTGTTATGCCTCACTTCGAAGAGCAATAATAAAAAGTACCACACATTATAATATGGATAATTTTTAACGATAATTTCTACTAATAGTAGGGAATAGGTGTGATGAAGCTTTACTTTGCCACCAAAAAGTGAATCCTATAGCTGACTCATAACAGATCATTAGTACATGATAGATAATGACAGTTAGTTTCGAAACGATCAAGCTACTTATTAGAACATAATAATAGTAATACCTTGACAAAGGAATAACAATAAAATAGACTAAATGCACAAACAGTTTCCACTTTTTACAAGACATAACTTACATTGTGATTGATAGTACAGTCCCATCCCGATTTTGGCAACACCCGTTTTTGTCTACCCCCGATTTTGGCAACACCCGTTTTTGGCAACATTTTCTTCCCGATTTTGGCAACAATCTCGAAAATATTTTTTTATTACTTTTTAGAGCTAAAACTTTTATTAATTATGTAATACGATCAAGGAATGTAAAATAACAACATTGCCAATGACAACAACATTATCCTCTCTTGTAAATGTTGGGACAAACTCAACTCGCAATAAGCGTTTGTCCCAAACTGCAACAGAATAGGACAATGATCGCCTGCCACGCATTTTGAGAAGTAGTCGGTTTCCGGTTATGTTTTTGATTAAATTAGTATCAGTTATCATAGATTAGACATAAACTTAACCATCTGTTGACATGATTTGCGTTTTACTTCTGAAATATACAAGTTATCGCAGTTTGAAAAATTCACAACAATAGACGAATCCAAGTAAAAATAAGAAGAAGACACACGACGGTGTTAACTTTGACAGATCCTACAGCACAGCATAGGAAGATCATTTTAAAATGCTTATAATAAATTCTAGACAAAATGTAATTAAAATCTGATTGAAGTATGATACGGAAAAAGTTCCGAACTGTATGATAGATACATTTTTGGAAAATATTCAAAAAATTGAGATAAGCTTCCGAATATGTAATTCAGAACTTTTTCCGTATCCTACATCAATCAGTTTTTAATTACAATTTGTCTAGAATTTAGTATAAGCATTTTAAAATGATCTTCCTATGCTGTGCTGTAGGATCTGTCAAAGTTAACACCGTCGAGTGTCTTCTTCTTATTTTTACTTGGATTCGTCTATTACCTCTCCATGTTTGTTGCAAATAAAATGGAACGCAACAATGTCTTTATCCTCTGCATATGGGGACAAAGAGTTATCGCTATTCTCTTCTGTCGCTTGTTTTTTGCATTTTTCAGCGACAATTACATTCCTTGAATACGATAAACAAAACCAAAAGTGAATGTCATTAAGGTTTATATCTAGATCAACATTTGAAAAGGGCGTAACAGCCAAAATTTATTCCTTCTGATTCTTCGTCTACATATAAAGCTATATATGTAGACGAGGAATCAGAAGGAATAAATTTTGGCTGTTACGCCCTTTTCAAATGTTGATCTAGATATGCGTACTATGGGCTCTGTACGAATAGTGGACACTTTCACTGAATTAATGAACCACCACTCGCATTACCGCTCATTGCAAACAATGTCTATTGAAACTTTACTGCTCTTTTTATTCACGTTTTCCATGTCCCTATTCGCACTACCCTAATCTAACCAGCCCACCGTAGAATGTCGTATTTTTCGGCATCTCACCGATTTTGTCGTTGATAAGCTGACTAACACCGTTGTAGGTTTAATTGCTAGTGATTGGCACATTAGATTTTCTAAATCAATTGCATGTGTCAATTGCATAACGAGCCTTTTGATTCCAGCATGTTTGCCAACAGTTCAATAGTAATGGTAAGAGTTTGGTAACATGTGACCGTAAGGCTCTCGAGCAGGCATTGACTTAAATCAGATCATGAGAAAAAATCGGGTTATCTAAGCCTACTTGATGCTCTGTCGTGGGGCAAGTTATGAGCTTCCTAAGATCTTTGAAATTGAATGTTCGATGATTCATCGTTTATTGATCTTCAACGCTCACCAATGGAAGCTGATTAAATAAGTGAAGCAAATCACTTGGTAACACAACAATGAGCGTCGTTCCGGTGCGCTGATAGAAGAAGTCATTCAAGCATTCTAAAAATGAAGACCTCCATGAGTCAGGAACTCTAGTACACTGAATGGGAGGCGTTGATACTTCTCTCGACTATCTTATCACCTTGAAAGAAGGGCGAATAAAGGAGAACACATGATGTGGTTTGATTTTTTGGTTTCATTGTTTATCACAGCAACGATCGCTCCTACTCATTGTTTGACATCCATCTGAGTGAGGCAGTTCACTCATTGGCTATGGATGTAGCATAGATTGCAAAAGATCAATGCTCACAATGGTCACTCACACTTCCAATGCCTGCTCTCGTGTGTTATGTTTGTGATGGTGAACTATCAGAAGTGGAGTACCTCCTATGAAGTTCCCATGAGATCGCTGGAGTAATCATAGCTGCTTCGATAGGCGAGTGATGCGTAACATGTGGTTTTATTATTATTTATTCAGCCTAAGGTCGGAGTGGCCTCTGCGGTACATAACGGTCGTCTCCGTCTACTGCTGTATGTTACCAGTCACGCAATCTACGGAGGGTCCGTAAATCATCTTCCACCTAATCGATCTACCTTGATCGCTGCACATCTTGCCTTATTGTGCCTGTCGGATCGTTGTAGAGAACCATTTTTACTCCAAGTGCTCGTTGGTCCTCCACAAGCATTATCCAGATTTCGTACGTACGCTTTCCTGCCACCTTGCGTCTACTAATTTGTCTGCTGATATCGTTATCGGAGAACAAGTGAGCCCAAGTACAGTAGCCGTTCGATAACTGCAAAATGTTTACTTTTCAGTTAACGAATGCCGTTCGTTAACTGCAACGCATTTTAGACGTCAAACGATTGTCAATCGACGTCAGATGCAATAAAAGTGCATCTAAATGTGCAGCACAATGCAGCTGTCATTGAGTTTGACATCAGTTTGAAGTTTAGCGGTCCGATAACTGCAAAACTGTTGCAACTATCGAATTGCAGTTAAAAAGCATTGCAGTTAAATGACTTGCAGTTATCGAACGTCTACTGTACACGAATTCTTCAACCACCTTGTTTTTTGTCGAACGTGTTAATCACTTCAACGTGTTAATCACTAGTACGATGAGCTGCAGCGAGCACCAGTAGGTTGACTTCTATCGAGTGTCAGAGGTGGCATGCCGCAAATGGTCTTCCAGCTTCCACTTGGTCACACTATCACTCGTAGTGCGAGGTGCACATAGTGCGCATGGATCAATCATTGCCGCCTGAAATATTCCTGGGTTGAGTGCTAGGAGACCGACTAGTGCAAAGGGATTTGGTTTTAGTGAGTCGAGTATAGTTAACCCATACTCACACTACATTGGATACGTTCGACCAATGTGCAGAATTAAGATTTCCGTTACCATTTTCTAAAACAATGGACGGTCTTATGCCTTGCGTTTTTTTTTTCCTCGTTTGTCGGGTGAAGATCACTGTGTCCAGATTTTAGGACTATTGTGATATACACTTGTGCTGTGAAATACGCAAGTTATCTCAGTAACATGTTTGTCACTGAGATACCTTGGTATCGACTGAACTCAAGACCATCTATTATTGATGAATAGAGATCCTGAGTTACGGTATGTGACTCCCCCATTCTGGCGAGACTAGCTTTATGAAGCCAACCACGTCCTTGGGGGATAAGATCCATATGTCAGCAGGCCCTAAAAAGGGCTTGCTGAGAACTTTGAACCTACGTTGGGTGAGTGCACTGCAATAGCAGAGGATGTGTTCTGATGTTTCTCTCTCCTCGTCACAGAAGCGGCAATTTGTGGTTTGGATTGCTCCGATCTTTTGTAGATGGTATCTGCAGGGGCAGTGTCCAGTTATTAGACCGGTGTAGATGTTGAGATCCCTTTTGTTGAGACCTAATAGTTGTTGGGTTTTCTTGAGGTTAATCGTTACGAGCCTTTTGGATTGGCTCGTATGGGGAAGTGCATTCCAGTTTGATGTGATTTGACTGACCATATATTTGTTCAGTTCCATTTTACAGAGCAGTCTGAGATCCCGCAGAAGGGCTCAGGGCCAATGAACCTTTCATTAGATCCATTCCTGGCTAGCTCATCAGCAATCTCGTTTCCCTCTAGACCCGTATGTCCTGGGATCCAATATAGGTAGACTCGATTGCGTATGGATAAGTTTTTCAAAGCCAGAATGCATTCCCACACTAGCTTTGAGTTACAAGTGTAGTTATTAAGCGACTTAAGTGCCGCTTGGCTGTCAGAGAAAATACATATTTTTGCAAATCTATACTTTTTCCTCTGGCATAATAACACGCATTCTAATATTGCATATATTTCCGCCTGAAATACTGTGGGCCACTGTCCTAAGTGAACAGAAATTTTTGTTGTAGGGCCATAGATTCCGGATCCTGTCAGATTATTCATTTTCGAACCATCTGTGAGGAAATTTATAGAGCCTGTTGGAACGCTGGGTCCATCTCCTTCCCACTCCTGGCGGGAAGGAATGAACACATCGTAAGGTAAGTCATAATTGACTACCGTTTCCATCCAGTCACTACAAATTCCTATTGCGGGATTTATGGCAAATTCATTTAATATGCTGAGGTGACCCGTAAGGTCTCCCGACAGCAGTGTTTTTGTTCTCTTTAACCTTAAGCACTTTTTTCCGCTTCCAGCTTTATGAATTGATCTAACCGGGGCAGGTGAAGCATTGCGTCTAGGTCCAAAGTGGGTGTACTACGAACTGCACCAGTGATGGCTATGCAAGCGGTGCGTTGGATTTTGTTGAGCTTAGCCCTTGCAGCAGCCTCATTAGTTTTAGGCCACCAGACAAGGGAAGCGTAAGTTGTCCTGGGACGGACAATGGTTTTATATATCCACATGACCATACTTGGTTTTAGGCCCCATCTTTTACCAAGGGTTTTTGAACAAACCCAAAGTGTATTGAGACCTTTCTGCACAACTGATTGGAGATGAGAGTTCCAATTAAGCTTTGCGTCGAGTATGACACCTAGATATTTTACTTCACTTGAATAAACTAATTGTGTTTGATTCAAGAAAAGGGGTTTCAGTTATTAGCTAGCATAGCATGTACCCAGATAACAATGCATGGGTCGAATTTTCTCCTCAACATTGCTGACCCTATAGACGAATAAGAAGCGTTATCGAATGCGCCCTCATTATCAAGAAATGCTACAAGAGCAATTTCTTTTGCATTAAGTGTCTTTTCGATTTTTTGAACTACCGTATGTAGTGCCGAGATCGTAGATTTTTCACTTTGATAAGCGAATTGGTTTTTTGACAAAGGCATTGCTTTCATAAATTTGTAATTTATGTACTCGCATAGTACCTTTTCCATAATTTTGAGCATTACAGAGGATAAACTTATCGGCCTGAATGCTTTGGGGTTGGTTTTATCTCTCTTGCCTGCCTTCGGAATGAAGACAGCCCGGATTTGACGCCAATCGTTAGGTATGTGCCCCAAAATCAGACTCGCCTTAAAAATCTCAACCAAGGGTGGATCCAGTGTTTTCTCCTCTTTTTGGATCAACGCTGGGAATATTCCATCCATGCCAGGAGACTTAAATGGCTCGAAAGATCTCACAGCCCTCTCAACCCTGGCCCGAGTGAAAGCTTCCTTTGCAACCTTTATTGCGTCTTTTTTAGATCCAGAAACCCATGATTGGATCTCTTGTGGATCTGAGACAACAATTCCAGTGCCTTGGTCGCCGCTGCTCGACTCAGGGATTGAATCAGGAAGTGGATCTTTAACAATTCGCTCAGTGTATCGCTAGGCTCTACAGTGAGCGAACCATCCGTCTTTCGGAGGCTACCCACACCATTGGGTGGTCTTTTGAAATAGTTTTGGAGTCTGGCCACTACGGGTGTATTCTCTATGCTTTCACACATTAGAATCCACGATTTCCGTTTGGCTGACCTTATTTCTTTGTTGTAGTTCGTCAGGGCCTTTCTGTATAGGCTCCAATCGCCGGTTAGCTTAGCACGGTTGAACTCCCTACGCGCAGTTTTCCTAAGCTTCTCAAGAGTTTTATTCCACCATGGAACGTCTCCACTCGAACTAGTTGATTTAGTTGGACAGCTCTCTTGGTAGGCGTTAAGGATTTTGTTTTTAATGGATTTGGACGCATCTTCCAATTGTGTTATGGACTTGATGTGACTTTCTATGATGTACTCTTCTTCGGATCGTAGGATAGCTGAGTAGGATTCCCAATCAGTTTTCTTAGGATCTTTAAACGTTTTCCATCGTTAGACCCCTTCCCATTCGAAGATGATGTGTTTATGGTCTGACATTGATATTTCTTCAGAAACATGCCAGTTTTTATTTTATCAGAGATAGACCGACTACATAGAGTCAAGTCCAAAACTTCCTGACGAATGGAGTTTTCAAACGTGGGCTTGTCACCAACATTACAAATGTCAATGTTCTTGGAAGAGAGAAACTGTAACAGATACTCACCTCTGGTGTTTATATTGGTACTTCCCATACGGTGTGATGTGCATTTGCGTCGCACCCTATGACGAAGGGGATGTTGTGTCGGTGGCTGTAGGCTACGAGCGCAGCTATTTCTGGAGGAGGATTTCGTCCACGTCACCTGGGAAGTATGCCGAGACCACCAAGATCTCTCTACTCCCTCTGGCGGAAGGTACCTCCATCCTGACCGCTACGATGTCCCTTTTATGAATTCTGAAATTGGAAAGTATTTACAGTTGTTATGTAATAAAATAGCCGCTCTAGGAGAAAGCTGGCTGTCATCATATACCAACTTACATGAGTGTTGTGGAATACCTTGTATTCTGGATTTATTGACCCATGGCTCTTGAATGAGGGCCACGGTTAAATTCTCTTTGGTGAACCTCCGACAGAGCACACCCGTGGCGCTCTCAGCATGGTGGAGGTTCACTTGCAGAACTTTAGTCGCCATTTCCGGGGTTCCCGCTTTTTCCGGACGACTACTGTCCGGCTTTGGATGTTGCGGATCATCAGGATGTCGTTTGATATTACAGTTTAGGTTTTCTCTCTTCCCTGTAGCAACTGGCCCGCCAGTTTCGCCTCTGTGGTCAAACTGTCGCTTTTGCACCCTTTGCCCTGTTTAGATACCTTTGGTTTGGTACCACTAGAGCAGGGGGTCGCATGTAAGCTTCGAGCTTTTCCTTTAGAGGCGGACAGACTAGCCTTTATGGTGCTTTTGGGGTGAGATTTACTAACCTCACCTGAACCGGAGGCTTCCTCAGATTTCTCTTGGGTCGGCCTTCCAGTTAGCCGAACCTCGCTTGAACAGGAGGCCTCCTCAGATTGCTCTTGGGTCGGCCTTCCAGTCGGATTGGCGGTAGCGGCAGTCAGTTGATCTGTAATCTTCCTTAGTTGGATTTCACCAAATCGGTTGTTGAGGGTGTATTTGGACTTCTTCAACTTTTCCATCGACGCACCCTCTACTGTGAAGATCCATTCAACATGAATATCTTTCAGAATGGATCGTTTCACAATACGCCAATTAGTTGTTGTGATGTCATTTTGGCTTTCTATGAGAGCCTTTATTCGGTCGTCATCATAGCTGGAGCTTTGTGGGAAGAATGCTCGGATCATCTCTGGACGTGCCTTGCGTTCGTTTTTTCCATAATGTCAGCGAAAATTGTGCACAGAACTTTACTCTTAATCACACCGACCACAAGAAAGTTTGCCTCCATAAAAATCCATTATATAAGAATCCGAAATTTTTAGCACATTTAGTCATCTTGTATCCGTCAAATCGCTATTTGATTTATATAAAACAAGCATTTTCGGTGGACTAAAATTTATATGAAATGTTAGATTGAAGTCAGCACTTCAATGGACTACTATAGAAACGTTTTTTATTACTACTTTTTTGTAAGGACATGGCCGACGCTATTGTTAATTTCAAATATTATTTATTATTAAATTTGTTTTATGAAATTGGCTAATTAGTTACATTATGTTTTGATTACCATTCTTGAGTTTGTTTTAATTTTGTTTGAGCTACAATCTCCAAGTTATGAATAATATCGCAAAAATGACACGTGCATCACTTAAACACACTCCACATACTTTGTAGTACATATTCTAAGTATTTAGCTTCAATCATGCAAACAAAAAAAAATGAAATTTTGTATGAAATTTTTTTCCCGTTTTTGGCAACATCCCCATTTTGGCAACATTAAAATCCGGTCGTGTTGCCAAAATCGGGAAGGGACTGTATTGACATAGGAAGAACCAATAACTTAGGCAAACAAAGTAATTCATGGAACGCATACTTCATACCTTCTGACCATAAAGACAAGAATGACATCGTACAGATCAATCTATATGATTCGGCAAATGAGCCTCCAAAATAAACGAAAGATTAAAAATAAAATCTATATGATTAGGAATGAGATAATGGAGAGAGAGAGTAGAGAGTATCTATTAGAGTTGTAGATGTAATGTCTTTTGAGCCAGTTCAACAGTGTCTTAATGGACGACATGATCCTTGTACGGCTGGAAAATCGCTTCAAAAGTTATTAACTTGTCATTTTTTATAAATCGGGGTTTGAACACTTTCTTATACTTGATAAAAAAAAACTTCCGACTCAGTTTCTACGATGAAGCATTGGGCAACATGTTCCATGTGAGTCGAAAAAACTGCTTCGGTCGATTTTGAGCGCGTACAATGACAATAGACGTCTAAATAGCATAAAAACTGACAAAATAATTTGACTCTGACAAGAAAATGACAAAAATTACTTTAAACTACTACGATGTTAGTTAGCATGAGACCTGTCTGACTATTTATGAACGTAATTCCCTCTGATTCAGTTGCAACAGCGTCTTCTTGGACGACATGTTCCGTGTACGACTGGCAAACTGCTTTGAAAGAAATTATGCTACGGTATCATCAAAGGCCTGGTGCAGAGGTTTCTACTCTATTCAGAGTCCCGCCAGTAAACCTTCATAATAAAAAAAAAATAATTAAAAAAAAATGTCTATAACTCGTAATTGGAAACGAATCTCGCTTATCCCAATTGACAATCTCTTTGAAATTTATCAAGGAATGTCTTACAAAATTTCATGGACCTACTATTTCCCTAATTTGAATTAAGAAGCTCTAAATACTGAACTATTGTACAACTAAAATTTTTGCTTCTCTGTACCTCTCTCCGATGATTTGAGGCACAAAGGAATCGAATTTCGCAAAACCTAACTGACAAAAATTTTGAATTTTTCCATTTTGATGTAATAAAAAGTATATGTCACCGCAATAAATCTTGAGGGAAGCTCTTTTTACTTCAACCAAGTTTTTTAAATTCCATACAAAAGTTACCATTTCGGGAGAGCAGCCAACAGCACATTTTCTTGCGGCGCACGGTAGGAAAGGAGCGATGAGAGCGATAGAAAGTCCTTCAAGTACTGTCGTCGGGGGTGATAATGGGTCAAATGGGGGTGAGAATGGGTCACTGAATGAATGCTTGTAGAATGCATTGAATGTATCTGAGGGCAAAAAGACTAAAATATAAGAGACCTTTTTGAACGATTTTTCTCTACGACCTCCAGACTGCCGGTGAGAACGAAGACTCATTCTCACTCCCAGACCCATTGTCACTCCCGATGGCGGTAACATAGAAGGGAACAAGACTTAATTGTTCTTGGTTCTTGTGTTTAGTTTTTGATTCTTGCTAGATTGCTTTCTATTTTTTTAAATTCTTTATTCTTCTCTCTTCTTCCTTCTTCATTTTCCTTTTTTATTCTTCCTTCTTTCTTCCTACTCCTGTTTTCTTCTTCCTCCATTTTCCTTCCTTTTTCCTTCTTCTTTATTTTTTCTTCATTCTTGTTCCTTCTTCTTTCTTCCTTCTTCATTCTTCCATCTTTATCCTTCCTTCTTCCTTGTTTCTTCTTGCTTCATCATTATTTCTTCTTTCATCTTTATCTTACTTTTTCCTTCCTCTTTCTTTTATGTTCTTTCTTCAATCTTTCATCTTTTCTCCTTCTCCCTTCTTCCGCCTTCTTTCTCTCTTCTTCCTTCTTCTTTCCTCCTTCCTTCGTCTCTGTGAAATTTTTATTCTTTATTCTTTATTCTTTATACTTTATACTTTATACTTTAATCTTTGTTCTTTATTCTTTATTCTTTATTTTTTATTCTTTATTCTTTATTTTTTATTCTTTATTCTCTATTCTCTATTCTTTATTCTTTATTCTTCATTTTTTATTCTTTATTCTTTATTCTTTATTCTTTATTCTTTATTCTTTATTATTTATTCTTTATTCTTTATTCTTTATTCTTTATTCTTTATTCTTTATTCTTTATTCTTTATTCTTCATTTTTTATTCTTTATTCTTTATTCTTTATTCTTTATTCTTTATTATTTATTCTTTATTCTTTATTCTTTATTCTTTATTCTTTATTCTTTATTCTTTATTCTTTATTCTTTTTTCTTTATTCTTTATTCTTTATTCTTTATTCTTTATTCCTTATTTTTTACTCTTTATTCTTTATTCTTTACTCTTTATTCTTTATTATTTATTCTTTATTCTTTATTCTTCAATTTTTATTCTTCATTCTTTATTCTTTATTCTTTATTATTTATTCTTTATTCTTTATTCTTTATTCTTTATTCTTTATTCTCTATTCTTTATTCTTTATTCTTTATTCTTTATTCTTTATTCTTTATTCTTTATTCCTTATTTTTTACTCTTTATTCTTTATTCTTTACTCTTTATTCTTTATTATTTATTCTTTATTCTTTATTCTTCAATTTTTATTCTTTATTCTTTATTCTTTATTCTTTATTCTTTATTCTTTATTCTCTATTCTTTATTCTTTATTCTTTATTCTTTATTATTTATTCTTTATTCTTTATTCTTTATTCTTTATTCTTTATTCTTTATTCTTTATTCTTTATTCTTTATTCTTTATTCTTTATTCTTTATTCTTTATTCTCTATTCTCTATTCTTTATTCTTTATTCTTTATTCTTTATTCTTTATTCTTTATTTTTTACTCTTTATTCTTTATTCTTTACTCTTTATCCTTTATTATTTATTCTTTATTCTTCAATTTTTATTATTCATTCTTTATTCTTTATTCTTTATTCTTTATTCTTTATTCTTTATTCTTTATTCTTTATTCTTTATTCTTTATTCTTTATTCTTTATTCTTTATTCTTTATTCTTTATTCTTTATTCTTGATTCTTTATTCTTTATTCTTTATTCTTGATTCTTTATTTTTTATTCTTTATTCTTTATTCTTTACTCTTTATTCTTTATTATTTATTCTTTATTCTTTATTCTTCATTTTTTATTCTTTATTCTTTATTCTTCTTTATTCTTTATTCTTCTTTATTCTTTATTCTTCTTTATTCTTTATTCTTCTTTATTCTTTATTCTTCTTTATTCTTTATTCTTCTTTATTCATTATTCTCTGCACACTAACTTTTTCTTTCTCGAGCTCGGCAAAATCGGGCACCGCTGTACCTCAGTAAATTTCAGAACTGAACTTCGGCATAAAATTTGGTTTATTACTGATTTTCAGCAACATATTTACCATATCTCAGCAACTGAAACGTCACTTTTACTGAGATCTCGGCAAAAATCATGTTTGCTGAAACTCGGCGGTGCCCACCTCGGGAAAATAAACAAAAAATGCTGAGATCTCGGTGAAAAAAATTAAGTGTGTGTTCTTTATCAATTATTCACTATCCAACCACTCAACATAGTTGATCGTATGGTTGGGATTAATTTCATCCCATCAATTTCAGCCTTTCGATACGTTTCAGCCTTCTGATACTTTCAGCCTTTTGAGACTTTCAGCCTTTCAGAATTTCAGCCTTTTGAGTTCAGCCTTATGAGCATTCAGCCTTATGTGTTTCAGCCTTTCGTAGGACACCCATCATGAACAGTTTGCCTTTCATGAAGGTTTCTTTGCCAGTCATTAGATCATCCGCTTGGCCAAGGAGGTGAGGCGAAATTTCGAGCTAGGAAATTCCTCAGGGTTAGTGCTTCTCGATGTCGAAAAAGCATACGACTCGGTGTGGCATGATGCTGTTCTCCACAAAATGATGCAAGGACACTTTCCAAGCTACTTAGTGAAACTAATTCGAGACTTTCTCGAAAATCGTAGATTTAAAGTTATGGTGATCGCTGTACAAATTTTTGTTTGCTGATGTGGCCAAAGTAGATGGTATCCACTACTATTGCTTCGCGGACGACACCGGCTTTCTCACTTCACGTCGCAATGCTGGAATTGTCCTAAGGAAACTCCTGCAAGCTCAAGAAAGTATCGAACAATACCACAAAAGATGAAATCCAAGAAACATGCCTCAAGCTCAAGTGAAATGTTGTCAACAGGATTTACCATGGTCACCTAATGTAGGACACCTCTGTGTAACACTAGACAAGAAGCTAAATTTTGGCAATAACGTTTCAACCTGTATTAGCAAATGTGATAAGCTCATCAAGGTACTCTTTCCCCTCGTAAACGGTTGTTCACGTATAGACTCCAACATCAAGTTAATGTTGTACAAAGCCGTTTTCCGGCCGATGATTACGTTTAGTTTTCCTGCATGGTACGGCTGTGCCCGTACACATCGGAAGAAAATCCAAATGAAGCAGACGATACTTAATTTAGATTATTATCGCCCTACCGACGACGTGCATCGCTTTTCTCGCGAAGGACCGGTTGATCATCCGTTATTTTTGGTCAAAGCGAGTTCCAGTTCTCTAAACACTCTACATCTTCCAATATTCGTATGTCGTTCAGAGAGGTTCCAGATATTTGTTTAAAACGACAAAATCGCCCATCGTATCATTCGAGTGCTGCGAAGTATTCTCCCATTGCATTGTCCGGATCCCTTGTAATCGTTCCGTTTAACTTTCGACATTTGTTTCGCTTGACTCTGAAGTCAGCGAGCGCTTGTTTCTTCGTGGAATGGTCCATCCCATTTCTTTCTTCTAGCTTTTACTGCAGCCTTGATATCGGGTGACCACCACTGAAGTGATTTAGTTCTCGGTTTGGGGCTGGTTTTGGGAATTGCGGATAGAGCTGCTCAGTGGAGGAATTCTACGAAGTCCTGGGTTTCGTTTACGTGCGAATTTAACAGCGAATCAGTCACGGACTCCTGGAAGAGAGTCCAATCGGCTTGGTTATATTTCCATTTTGATCTGCGTGAGATTTCTAATGGCATCTTGTCTAAGGAAATCAGCAGGGGGTAGTGATCACTGCCCATGGTGTCAGCCTCAGCGCTCTAGAGCAATCTGTTGACCACATGAGCGCTGGCGAAAGATACATCAACTGAGGAATCTTTTTGCACCCTGGTGTATGTAGTTGAACCGTTTTTGAGGACAATGAAATCCAATACGTCTACTACTTGCATTAAAGCTGATCCTGTGGTGTTAACTTTAGGACTACCTCATGCCGGTTGGTGACCGTTTGTATCTCCGAGGGGCCATTCAAGCCCCTGAAAAGCTATGTGAGAGTATCTTTCAGATGTGGAATATTTCCGCACGGCAGATAGGCGGATAAAACCGGTATTGGATACTCTTGGCCGAACCTGCTGAAGAAAACCGTTACGTTCTTTTTCGAACCGAGTCAATGTTTAGGCCTCTGAAGTACTTCTCAGCCAAAACGTCCAAAAAATGTTGTGCGTTGGTTCTTCTGGTTTATCTAGGAGCGACTTTGTTGGAAACTGAATGAAGATTTGATATCGTTGGTGTTGACGCCACCGTTCGCCTAAAGCCTTGGATTCTGTTCCTCCGTGGATGACAAGGCCTATCGAAGCTCCTGGGCCAACGTTTTGCCGCCGATGATCTTGAGTAGTTACTTGGTTTCCAAAGGAGAACACTTTCGCTACTGGACGGCCTTTGAATTGCTTTTAGCTACTTTTTTCTCCAGTCAAGGAGAGAAGTTTTCACTAAAACAATTATCACTGAACTATATTTACCTTCACGATGTCGGGAGTTGTTCGGATTCAATTACGAGAACCCTGGAGTGAGTTTTGAACTTGATTTATTTCCAGGCAGTATGTACAATATGGGTCTTAATCCTACATGGTGTAACATCGATATGTATTTTAAATAATGGTTCTATTTCAGCTGGTAATTTTTCGAATCCCTTTCAATACCAGCTTTTTAGTCTAATTCCCTACTGTAATCTAAAAATAACACTACGGCCTCATAAGGGCTAAATTCTTATTACCATTTTCCTATTTGCTTATGGCGTTTCCAGATCAGGAGAAGATTGCAACACATTTGTAGAGCTTAACGTATCCTTGCTAAAGGATAAAGAGAGATGGATAATTTATGCACGCGTGTGTATAGCGTGGGCGTGTTTTTCTTATCTCATGCGCTGTCTTAAGCCAGTATCTGCTAAGCATAGAAAATGTTATGCAAAGGAGAAGGTTCGTTTTTCCTCTACCTTTCATTTCATTTTCTTAATAACTGTATCTGCATCTAGTCCGGTCTAGAACGTGCCAGTTCGTTCTGATTTTCGTTTCTAAATTAATTATCTCGCGTCTACAGTTGGTAACCGAATTAAGGCTTCATGTATGAGTTGTTGTTTTCTTTCGATTTGCACGTTTACATCTGCTGAAAATATCTTTAAACTCATTTTAGAAACTCTCGCATTTTTTTACGTCATCAGGGAATATCGTTCGATAGCACACGCCGCTCAGATGCTGATCAGGCTGTAGTTGGATATTTCCTTCTTTTTCAACATCCAGCTTCCACCGAATAATTCGCTAATTTATTCACCGATCACACAAACCAATCATTGACAAACAAGGCTGCGTAGTCATTTATAAGGAAGTTCTCATTATTCTATTATAATAGAGAGATTTATCATTTAATAGCAACCATGTATTCGAATGTGTAAAAGCAGTGAATAACAAGACAATATAGATTAGGCGCAATATCGGTGAAAAGTTAAGTGTTAAAACTATAAAAAATAGCACAGCATATAGATAAAAAAAAATGCTATTCAATCTCTAAATGCAAAGCATTAAAATATAAATAAATAGCTAATACTTTTAAGAAAAGCCAACCCGCTCTTATTCAGTGGAGGGCAGTTGCTGAGGTCATCCTGGCGGCGGATAAAAATTTCTGATTGGTTGGAGAATCAGTGCAAATATTTACCTTTGTCCAGCAACGATCTTCGCTGGATTTCCGCACGGCATCCAACACGGCTTGAACATAGAGACCGTCTTCAAAAGTAGCAGCTGCCTGGACCGGTTCTTTTATCCAACCAGCGGTTTCTTTGTTCGGATGGAACGCATCGCGTAAAGCACCAACCATTTTACAGAGTCCTTTCACGTAAGGCCTTGGCAGTGTCGTTTCCGATGTGGAAAATTGTAAATCCTGTACGTCGAGATAAAGCATTTCCTCTTTGATCGTTCCAGCTTCGCCGGTTGTCCGGTGACCCACCAAATCGCCTCCTCTTACCGTCAAGTGACCTTCTCCTCCATATACGGCTACTTCCTGGTGGAACGCATTATTCGAAATGTGGCAGTTTATATTGACCGTAACCAGTGTCCCACTTTCCAGTTCCATTTGGAATGTGCAAAAGTCTGGAGCAGTAATCTGACGAATCCCATTGATCTGACCCAAGTGCTTGATGTAGGTACGAACTGTTCCGTGAACCTTGACAGCCTTCCTTTCTGTTAAGAACTTCACCAAATCTATGACGTGACTTCCTACTAAATTAAGAACTCCTCCTCCCATCGTCTCATCGCACAACCAGTCGAACTTGTTATGAAACAAGGAACTCATTCGGACCTGAAAATGGAAAAAAAAATGTTTAATTATTCTGGATATCATATAGAGAATTTTTCTAGAATAAACCAATCGTGTTATAATTTCCAACGATTTTGCAACTATTTTATCATTCAGCTTCACATCCACACTGATTTCAAAGTAATTACCTTGACATCGATCAACGACAGCTGCTCCGGCGGTCCCAAATAACCCTCCTGCAAGGCTTTCTTCATGTGCCCGATGGCTGGCAAGAAACGCAACGAGTGATTCACGATGGAAATTAACGAGGGATAATACTGGCAAGCACGGACCATCTTGAGGGCATCCGTTTGAAACAGGCTCATGGGCTTATCGCAGACCACATGCTTCCCGATCCCGAGCGCTTTGACGGAAATCTGCGAGTGCAAATACGGTGGACAGGTGATGAACACCATATCGACATCCTTCCGCAGCAGCACGTCGTCAATTTTGCTGGTGAAAAACGGTATCTGTAGCTCCAGGGCGGCTTCCTCGGCTTCTCGCAAGGTGCGCCCCCAAATGGCCGCAATGTTGAAGCCTTTGTCCCGCAGGATGGGCACCAGCACCCGGGTGATTTCGCCGGTGCCGAACATTCCGATACCCGGAAGCATCGTATAAGATATTTTCCGTCGCTGGAACTTGCAATTTTCAGCAATAAATCACTTTATTTACACGAAACATGTAACGGGAGTTTACAAATACTGATGGAGGAAAAACAAACCAATCGTAACATTTGAAAATAGGCTTAAACTGATTGAAGAGAAACAGTTTCTGATTACAATTCAACAATAAAAGTTATCGGCAAGATATGCATTAATCCACATAACATTCGTATACTATAATTATAGCTTTAGAGTTGCAGATATTGTTTTTCACAGTGTAGATTATATGGGAAACAAGAGAAAGGAAAGCAAACCTATGCATGATATTGGAATGTAACATAGGTCATTTTGAAAACATATTTCATCATTAGTTTTGAAACGAAAAACCCAGGCTATTGACATCCTATTGTTTATCCCATCGCCAGATCGTAGCCAGGATGTCCCGGGCTATAATTTTTTTTCATACTGCATTTCAATGATGACAGCGGTCTATGTCTATTGATGATGATGACACCGCGCTTGTCACCGGCTCGGAAAAACCAGAACAAAACAACAAAACGAAAGAGTCAGCGTCGCAGCTGTCAAGTCAAGTGTCAAGCGGCGTCGCGAGTTTTATGAATTCGCCGCCCTGGATTGGTGGGTGAAATTCGTGACACGTTGGAGAGGTTGGTAAACAAGCATATCTTTTGATAACTCCTACATATAAAACAGTTGTTGAATCTTTATGTATTTTTCTTTAATTATACTGTTGTTTTTATGTATTTTAGAATTTTCTACAATCAAAAATGTATGCTTAAATTCAAGAAAAATGTTGGTATATCTTTGTGCTTGGCGGAAGTTCAAGTTTAAGGAAAATCTCTTTGATAGTTATGAGACCTTTTCAAGAGTTATACCAGAAATGTACGCGTGAAGTGAAAACATTTGATTTCATACCGTGAGTGTTTTCCAATATTTTCTTGTAAAGTTCGTGTGTTTTAGTGGTTTTAGTAATAATTATTGTTCGAGACATTTCCACAATGGTAGATGATAGCACCAGGAAAACCCTTAGCAGCATTCCCCTTCTGCAAACCAGAGCAGGTCCCCGTGACAAGGACCTTTGGGTTCAGCGTCTCAAAGAGGAGTATCAAGCATTGATCAAGGTGGGTTTGTGAGATGATTTTCTAGTAGAAATTAATTTTTGAATTCGGTTTTCGGTTCAGTATGTGCAAAACAATAAAACTTCCGACTCGGATTGGTTTCGGTTGGAGTCCAACAAGGAGGGCACTAAATGGTTCGGCAAATGCTGGTACGTCCACAATCTTCTCAAGTACGAGTTCGATGTCGAGTTTGACGTAAGTATATTCCACATTGCAAGAATGTGAATAAATAGTTTTAACTTTAAATCAGATTCCAGTGACATACCCAGCAACGGCACCGGAAATTGCACTACCAGAACTGGATGGTAAAACAGCCAAGATGTATCGCGGAGGCAAGATTTGCCTGACGGATCACTTCAAACCACTTTGGTCACGGAACGTGCCTAAATTCGGCATAGCTCATGCGATGGCTTTGGGGGTGAGTATTCGCAGCATTGATATTCGATACATATGTTCGGAACATAATATTTTAGCTCGCACCATGGTTAGCCGTTGAAATACCTGACTTGATAGAAAAAGGGATTGTTGCTTACAAGGAAAAAGGAGAGACTTCAAACTAATTAAAAAAATGTTTCTATTTGTTTATTATTAAAAAAACATCAATTTATCGCATGACTAGGTATTTTCTCAGGAATAATATATCACTGTCCAGTCCATATTTATAATGTAGATTAGAATTTCAACATAAATAATTATCCACAATTGAATGCATATCTGTACTGCCCATGATCGCATAATTGAAACATTTGCATTTTGGTTGGTTTTATAAATCGTTTGTCAATCCTCCTCATAAACGCAATAATTTCCAGCTTTCCACAGATAAGTATGATAGTAAAGCCTGTGTCATTTTCATTTTCCGTGCAATATCTAGCTTAATCGATGTCGTCATACAAAGATTGCTATCAACTAGGCTTATTCGCTTATTCTGTAGAGATGTGCGTTTAGTGAATAGTGCTCAGTTCCTATCTGTGACGCTAAAGTCACGCTCGGGCAGCAACTTTAGGAACAATGGAAAATAGCCAACGGCCTGAGTGACTAGTTAACAAAGTGTTCTCATTCCTGCATCACAGGGCTTGGATGAATGAAGCAATGAAGATGAGGACCGATGCTTCAGAGAGAACAGTTTCAAAGTGTTTAGCAGGGTTCCGACATTTCATTTCAATGAGACCAAAGCAAGCGTTTTTCGGGCCAAGGGAGAATCTTTTTTCGTTGTTTATACTGAGGATCATCTTTCACCTATCAATCTTTTCAATAGAATTAGCCTTGAAAGATAAACGAAAATCTTGCCTATTAGATGAAATCCTTTTTCGTTTCATCATTTTGACCTCTCAACCACTTTTCGCAAGAATTATCGCGGAATAATTACAAAAATCTATAGGGATTCGAATCCAGAATAGTACAACACCACCACGTTATGTGTATGAAAGCATTCATTTATTAGCTCCACTTAAGCTACGAATATGAAAGAAAAAGAGCAAACCAACGTTTGGCGGCAATCGAAGTGAGCGAAAAATGGTTATCACTCTCCAGGCTGTTTTTCTTTCCCTATTTCTCCCCGAAAATTTGTGTGAGGGAGCATCCTGTGCTCCTGAGAATGAGTGACCCAAGAAACAATTGTTGTTTGAAGTAATGTCTCTTACAGCTACTCTATTTGGCTGTATGTTTAATTATGATTGATTTATTGCATTTGATACCCTAGTAACACAACTCGCGTGGATTTGGTTGCAGCAACTTAAATGTGACCAAATTTGGTCGCATTTGAGTTACTGTAACTGCTCTACAACATGTGTGTTACTCGGGTACTACTATCCCAACCTTGTTCGCCTAAAATGGTTTAGGTTTAGGTGGCTATAATACATCTCAATTGTTGTAAGGAATATCTCAAATAAAGCTTATTACAAGTTTCCACAACAATAGGTTTTTTTTATAAAAATGTTAAAAGAGGACTAATTCTCACGGATAATTTTTATCTTGATATTATTTTATGGCTTTCATGAACTATCGATTTTTCAACTAATTCATTTATAGAACTGTGACTTGTTTTTTTACATCAACTAGTCATTACTACAGTTATCACAATCTCCAACGATGCGAGGCTCGAACCCAGGAGACCCTTCGATTGACATCCGCCTGTTCTTCCGCTGCTCCATGCAAGGTCATATAAATCGACCATATTAAATGTAGTTATAAATTATTTAACACCAAATTGAACAATTTATTGCTCAAACATTGCATAAACAACATTTGAGCATGTTTATTAAATAGAATGTATATGTCAACAATATTGTTGAAAACGTTTGCACAGCAACGTTTATACACATTCAGATAAGCATCGTATGTAGTTGCTCCGATTGCAGTTTAAGGTGCCCGCCAGAGTAAACGCGACGTGCGATGCGACGCGACGCGACAGTGCAATTTGACAGCCTGTTGATAATGATTGTTATTCTTTTACGTGAGTCGCGTCGCGTCGCATCGCTCGTCGCGTTTACTCTGGCTTCACCCTTAAGAATCGTTGAATAATCATTTGAACTTTTTTAAGATTTATCCATTTTCACAACAATTCAATGCACAGAGACATCCGCACAGCCAGATACGACATAATTGAATTTGTCAACGATGATGAATCAACAGCAATTATGTTGTGTTGTGCGTCGAACAACATTTGAAAGAACATTTTAACAGTTATCATACAGTAAACTTATTTCACAACTAATCAACATGTTTGGTTCAAAGGCTTCCAATCTAATTGAATTGTACAACTTCAGCAGCGCTGTTGAATACCAAATTCTAACAAATGTTATTAAGCTTATTAAGCATTACACACAGACAAACAGACATAACACATTGTACATTCACTCATGTGGTGAATTGGAAATAGAGTAGGCCTTGAACGAGGAGAGTTTTAGTTTGAAAAAACAGTTCGGATCGTGGACACAGGTTTAAACTCCGGCGTACTGAAAGTAGTGCGAAATAAACCGAAATAAATTATAATTAATTCGCGGACCATATTAGGTTTTAATGTGAATATCACATAATCTGGCGACGAGGCGAACCCAAGTGAAATTTAAAAAAAGCTGATCCGGTAGGTATAAAAAAACTCTTCTTTTTCGAAAACTTGGGACAATCTCAGGCAAGTGAAGCAAAGTCAAGAGTTACCTGGGCAACGAAGCGTTGACCTAAACAAAAACGAAAAATGTTCACTCAAAAATGTGAACCGCCTGAGCAACACCCGATACGGTCCGTTGGCTAGGCAGAAAAAATAGTTCGCCTTAAAAGGGAACCGCTTTAGCAACACGAACACTTTGTTGGCACACGTGTCATTAAGAAATGATAGTTTTCACAGCGTGTTGATGTCCTAAGGCTCGAAAGAGAGAGTAATATTGAATGCTGAGTATAACAAAATGCTACAATATCATCTGTACAATTCCACAGGTATGGAGGATCAAATATTCAAGCTAACACCATTTGAATGCGACAATGTGCCAATAACGGAACTCAGGCAAACATGGATCGACTATAAGAAGCAATTCGAATACATAGCCTGCTGCTCTAGGTAAAAAGCAGAAAAGAAGCTCAAAAATATCATCCTTGCTGTCGCTGGTCGTCAACTGCAGCGTATATAGGCTTCCCAGAGGACAACCGTGCAGCGATCGGAAAAGAAGAGGACAACTTTGACAAGGTAATGCACCAGCTTGACAAATACTTTGCTCCCCAACGTCACGGTACATTCGAAAGACATTCATTCTGGAATGAAAACCAGTCGCAGGTGAAACACTAGACAAGTTCTTGCTGCGTGCGAAAGTATTGGGCAACAAGTGTCCAACAGGACCCACAGAAAAAGAAAGTAAAGATCCAGCTCGCGCCTCCAGAGCTCCGGCGAAATTTTTTGGAGAAACCCAACATCTACTTGGAGCTAACAAACTTAGTCAACACACACCCATCTATCCGTCTAACAGCAGATTCGCGAGCTCAACCAATATACTACCGGTTCATGGAACATGCCCGAGGTCAGTTGGGGAAACATGTTCGTCAACAAGATCACCGGAAATGACAACAAATCACGTCGGACAGAAAATCGTTTCTCAACCGAGTGTGGCAGGTGCGGAAATAAGCAACATAAGCCCAATGAACAGTGTCCAGCCATAAATGTTTCGTGTCGTAACTGCAACCGTTTCGGACACTATGCCAAAAAGTGCCGTTTTCTCGCAACTAAAGGAACGATAGAAGCAGTTAGGCCAAAACGCAAATTTACCACGGAGAACCAAAACTATCATGCATCAAAGATACCGAAACTCAACGCCATCAATACAAATGAATCGGTGGCTCAGCGAGCATCTAACTTCGAACGAGAAAATCAGGACTCCTTTATACATGCTATCAGCGACAACCATGATGAAATGGTATGGTGCAGAATAGGGAACGTGCTCATCGAAATGATGATCGACTCCGGAAGCAAGCACAACATCATCGACGAGCCAACATGGCGATACATGCAAGATCGAAATGCTACCATGAAAAACGTTCGACCATCGTCCAAAAAACTTTCAGCATATGCTCAACGCATCCCGCTGGCCATCATATGCACATTTGAAGCAGAAATAGCAGTTGTCGAAGGAAAAAACATCAGTTTCACTACCAGCTTCTACGTTGTGAAAGGTGGAGAGCAAAATTTACTCGGCAGAGATACAGCTAAACAACTTGGTGTGCTGCTAATTGGTTTACCCAGCGTCGTTTGCTCAGAACCACTTCAACACATCTCCGAAAACTCAGTTGACAGATTCCCTGTAATTAAAGGTAGTTACTAGTTTATAATAAAGAACAATTAATAATGATTCAATAATAATTAAAGGTGTAAAAATACGTATCAAGATTGACGAAAGCGCCACGCCCGTGGCACAGTATGTGCGACGTGTTCCAATAGCCTTTTGCCAACAGGTTGAAGATCAATTAAATCGTCTTCTGAATCAAGGTATCATTGAAAAAGTCAGCGGCCCAAGCCCGTGGGTGTCTCCCGTTGTAGTTGTCATCAAGGACAACGGAGACGTACGGCTGTGCATTGACATGAGACGAGCAAACACTGCTATTTGTAGGGAATATCATATGATACCCACACTCGACGATCTTCTTGCAAGGCTAAACGGATCTAAATGGTTTTCTCGGCTCGATATTAAAGATGCCTATCACCAAGTTGAATTGCACGAATCAAGCCGACACATAACGACGTTTATAACGCATCTGGGAATGTTCAGATATACCAGACTGATGTTTGGAATCAGTAGTGCATCAGAACACTTCCAAAGAATTATGGAACAAATTTTAAGCAGTTGCCCCAACTGTTTCAATTACCAAGATGATATCTTCATCTATGCTAAAACGGAAGCTGCGCATGATGCTGCACTGAAGCGTGTCTTGGAAACGCTCGAGGCTCACAATGTTGTTTTGAACACTAAAAAGTGCAAATTCAAGGTCATTGAAACTGAATTTCTAGGTCACCACATTTCTCAACAAGGCGTTAAACCCACAGAAAGCAAAGTATTGGCCGTTCAGCAATTTAGATCGCCAAAGTCTGCAGAAGAAGTTCGCAGTTTCCTAGGACTTGTAGGGTATGTAGGACGTTTCATTCCTGATCTGGCCACAAAAACGTTCGATCTGCGACAGCTGACCATTGGCGGACAGCAATTCGAATGGACCGCAAAACAGGAAGCTGCATTCAATAACCTGAAACAAGCTGTATGCTCCGCCCCAGTATTAGGCTTCTTCGATAATTACCGTCGAACCCGGGTTATTGCAGATGCATCCCCTGTAGGTTTGGGTGCTGTTTTAATCCAATTCGAGGATGAATTCGACGACAAACCTATTGTGATTTCGTACGCCAGTAAAAGCTTATCACCCACAGAACGCCGATACTGCCAAACAGAAAAAGAGGCACTGGCAATAGTTTGGAGCGTTGAAAAGTTTCAATTATATCTACTTGGTAGAGATTTTGAACTCGAAACCGACCACCGACCCTTGACCGCAATTTTCAAGCCAACATCGCAGCCTCCAGGACGCATTGAAAGATGGGCCCGAGGGGCAGATCACTCACGCATTTTCGAAGCAGTCAGATGTATTGATAAATGCATTGGCGAATTTAATGAGCATTGTTTGGTGCATTTGAGCATTGATGCATTTGAGTGTACATTGATGAATTTCACAGTGCATTGGCGCATTAGTGTACGCATTTGAATATTTTACAAAGCATTTGTAATCAAAACAGCATTCGTTTTGACGTTCAAGTGTTGTGTTTTCGTTTCTTTATGTATTTATGCCTCTCATAGAAAACACGGTGCTTGGAAAACAAATATCTGCCGCTTCAAAATATTGTAAATTGTTTTCATGATTTGCACTACTCATTACGTGATTCAAATAATTTCACAAGTCGCCCACAATTCTGTCCGTCTGATGATGGGTGTAGGGTGGCAGCTCGAAAAAGATATAAATTTTACATGCATTATTTATCGTTTTTTTTTAAATGACATGATATACCTACGTAATAAGTTGGAAGGATGGAAAGGTAAATGTTTGACTTTTGTCGCAAATTCCTTGTAAATGAGATCGCTTTCTGTTAACTACCACAGGGAACAGGTAGAAGTCTAGCACCTAGCACGTTTGATATAGAATATATACGACCAACTATTTACTATGAGATTTTTTACAAACGTTTGATACGTCACAAACCAGGTTTTAGATTTGATTAAAAATGTTAACATTAATTGGGAAACCAGCACCAGGATGTTCCAGAACGATACCAGATGCACCAAATACTCTCGTAATACATGCCATATTGCAAAATCGTGAAGTTTGGGACCCAGATTTAAAAACTGATTTGAAAGTGGCCATCCCAATCCTGATGTCCGAGATATTTCCGCAGTTTTTTTTTCAATAAGTTGAAACGCTCCCTGTCTTCTATCACCGGGAATAGAAAGAGTTCAGTACCTTTTGCTGAATAGATGCAGATACACCGTCAGTATTATCTATTTTCCAGAAACCAGCTTGCGACTGTCACCCGACAAAATAACAATCTCAATGGCGTCTATATCTGTCAAATCTGTTAAAAGCACTTCGTAATAAAACGCATTTCATAACGAATTGATGCATTTGTAACGCATTATGTATTTTATACCAAAATCAATTCATTAAGCACTTTAGTATTTAGGCGCATTCTTGAACGCATTAAGGTTTTATTTGCATTTTTCAGCGCATTGAATATTTTATGCACTTTTCAACGCATTAGATCATATGACACATTTTTGGCGTATTTTTATCAATACGTATTTTGGATTCAGTCAAATTTCAAAGTGATCCGCCCCTCGGATGGGCCCTAAGGTTGCAACCGTTCAGGTTCAAAGTAATATACAAACCTGGGAAGCAAAACATAGCAGACCCGCTATCACGGCTATCCACAACAGCCAATTGTGAAAACATAGACCAATGCGACGACCAAATCTACATCAACGCAATCACTGACTCAGCAGCAGTTGATGTATCGGAAATCAAGGAAGCACTCGACACCGATCCTGAGTTATTGCTGGTCAAGGAGGCCTTGTTGTCCTCAGATTGGACGAGCGAAGCTGTGAGAAGCAATGCGAAGAGATATGTACCATTCCAGAACGATCTCACTCTTCTTGAAGGCTACGTAATCCGCGGATGTAGGATCGTTATTCCACAATGTCTACGCGCAAGGATGTTACAACTCGCTCACGAAGGCCATCGAGGTGAGACACTAATGATATCGCGCCTTCGTGACAGAGTCTGGTGGCCAGGAATTAATGGAGATGCAAGATCGACAGTACGAAACTGCGAAGGATGCCGTCTAGTAGGTAGATCAACAGCACCCGAACCGATGCGCCGCCGCATAATGCCAACAGAACCTTGGGTAGACGTAGCAATTGATTTTTTAGGACCCCTACCGCCAAACTCCTAGTAATTGTCGACTACTAGAGGCCGGTACAAGGAGGTATGTGTCATGAGGAAAATCACGATCGAAGAAACCATCAAGAAAATCGAACCCATTTTCGTCCGGCTAGGATATCCACGGACTATCATCCTAGATAATGGCCGCCAGTTCATCAGCACAGAATTCGAAGACTATTGTCAGTCAAGCAATATAAGGCTCAACCATACCGCCCCATACTGGCCACAGGCCTCCTGAAACGTCTCAAGATAAGCCATTCTATGAATCGATAATGGAAAAGCCACTTACTCCAATACCTCATGATGTACAGCATCACTGCACATTCCGGCACAGGTAAGGCTCCCTCTGCGTTGTTGCAATATCGGTTGATCCGCTCCAAGATTCCGTCGTTGAGTGATATCAAAAACACACCACATGTGGGTTCCGAATCTCACGACCGAGATACAACTCTAAAGTACTGGGTAAAAGAAAGAGAAGTCCAGAAACGGCATGCTAAACCATCAGAATTACAAGGAGGAGATCGCGTTTTACTACAGAACCTAGTGATTGCAGGGAAACTCACACCAAATTTTGGAAGAACAGAATATGTGGTTGTTGAGAGAAGGGGAAGTCGAGCAAAAATCTTCGATCCCATTTCAGGCGGTACATTTGAAAGGAACACATCTCATCTTAAGAAAATTCCTCAAGTAGAAAACGTCGTAGCCACGGACACAGCGCTTGAAGAACCAGGAGCCGAAAAACCAACTAATACAATCTGTAACGAAGAATCGCCACCGACTGCCACGGAGGACATCACGAGTCCTTCACCCGTCCGAGGACTAGAAACGAGAACACGCCCCGCTCGTCAAACATACCGACCACCCTGGCAACAAGACTATGTTGTTGGCCAACCGTGACCCTCGCCGTGACCTATGGGAAAAAGGAAGATGTGGTGAATTGGAAATAGAGTAGGCCTTGAACGAGGAGAGTTTTAGTTTGAAAAAACAGTTCGGATCGTGGACACAGGTTTAAACTCCGGCGTACTGAAAGTAGTGCGAAATAAACCGAAATAAATTATAATTAATTCGCGGACCATATTAGGTTTTAATGTGAATATCACAACTCATAAAATTAAATGTCGTACAAACACTAACGACATCTGTTGATTTCAGTTAATTGGGCAAATCACGAACCAGATGGCGGTAGTGAGCAAACGTCAAACTAGAGCATTTCTGATTCGCGCGCCACGAGTGATCGATTGGCCAACTAATGATTATTTGAATTGACCAGTAAATCAGTGAACGATGGAAATTTGACAGTCTGTTTGTCTGTGCATTACATAAACATGTTATTCAATACCAACTTATACGTATATACTCAAAATAGAATTTATTTTGGTGGAATAAAGTGTATTTACAGTGAATAATTCAACTGTACGTCACCCTACCAGGGAAACTTTAGGGCAACTTTTGTTAAACTTCGATGCTTTATTCAAATGAAGAACTGCCTGCCGGCTGGTTGGATGGCTTCATATGCCCAATCTATAAGAAAGGGCACAGACTAGAGTGTGCCAATTACAGCCCAAGTAACCAAAAGTTCCTTTAAGAGTACGTTTTTCGCTTAAGCAGCTCAGTGAAGCTGATTGAACGAAAAACGTACTCTTAAAGGAACTTTTGGTTACTTTGGGAGAGGGATCACCCTTCTGAACTTGGCGTACAAAATCCTGTCGCGTATCCTGTTTAACATAGAAATACTAGAATAAGAGATCGGCGAAGACGCCATCTTGTTTCCAATCGAACCGTCAAAAGCGGTTCCAATTCGACTTGTTTACATTTTGCATCCATAAGAAGCAAGCAAAAAGTTCAAGTGCTGCCAGTATTATTTCTACGATTTCATGCATTTTCATACGTTGCCATTTCGACAGTTTTTCACTTCGCCGGTCTCTGGTTGTAGTGTTGCTAGCTTAACAGACTGAGACCGCTTGAGGAGTCCTTCGTCGGCGAATACCAGGCAGGTTTTCGCGAGGGCCGATCAACAACGGATCAGATGTTTAGCCTGCGGATGATCCTTGATAAATTCCGGGAGTACAACTTGCAGACTCACCAGCTGTTAATTGATTTCAAAGCAGCGTACGATTCAGTGAAGAGAAATGAGCTGTGGCAGATAATGTCCGAACATGGTTTTCCGGCGAAACTAATTAGACTGATACGTGCAACGCTGGATGGCTCGAATCAAGCATTCGGATTGCACACGAAGTGTCAACTTCGTTTGTGACCTTAGACGGATTGAAGCAGGGTGATGAACTTTCGAATTTATTGTACAACATTGCACTTGAAGGCGCTATTAGGAGATCTGGCGTGCAGAGGAACGGAGCTATCATCACACGATCGCATATGCTCCTGGGCTTTGCGGACGGCATCGACCTTATTGGAATCGATCGCAGAGCAGTAGTGGAGGCTTTTGTCCCACTGAAGAGGGAGACGGCGAGGATAGGCTTAACCATTAACTCTACCAAGACAAAGTACATAATGGCAGGTAGAGATAAAGAAAGACCTAGTGGAGTTGGTGCTGAGGTAGTGCTTTATGGGGATTTGTTGAAGTTGTTGAAGAATTTGTTTACCTTCGAACGCTTGTGAAATATGACGTCTCCCGTGAAGTAAAAATATGTATTGCTGCTGCGATTAGGGCCTTTTACTCTATACAAAATTCTGACTACCGGTGGCCCTTTATGGACATGAAGCATGGACATTAAAAGAAGCGGACCGGCGAGCTTTCGGGCTTTTCGAGTGAAAAGTGCTGCGCATGGAATCAATATTCGAGCAACGCCTAACAATATACCCTTTGTCGTCAACAGACTTTGTTACTGACAAACGAACCTACACACTTAACTCATTTCACCGTATTCGGTAAATTTTACCGAAATCTCAACAGCAGAACTGTTCGGTAATTGATTTTACAGATTTTTTGTAATTTTTCCATTGCTCAACTGTCAAAATAACCGAAAATCAGTTAAATTATTTACCGAACAGTTCTGCTGTTGAGATTTCGGTAAAATTTTACCGAATTCGGCGATTTATTTTAAGTGTGTAGCGACAAACCTTTGTCAGAACCCAAACACAATATGACAAGAATCATTTGCCTTGCATGCTCTGATATTTCCGAGAATACGATGCTAATATTGTAATCATTGTTCGATTCTCGAATATTTCCATAAAAGCAGAAACTATGATGGCATAAAACCGAAATTTGCTCTAGAAATAATGCAAAATAACGGGATGAAAAGTTAGCAACAAGATTGTCTTCTTTTTTGTTGCTGACAAAAATTTTCGAATCTTTGTCATTATTATCTCCGACAAAAACAAAGCTTTGTCGTTGGTTCTCTTTTGTCGCTTATTTCGCAAGCGCATTTCAGAAAAATTGATTCCCTGGTGCTGCGTATAATACTCGGAGAAAAACTAGAAAATGGTGTGTGGCGCAGACGCATGAATCATGATCTGTGTCAAGTATGTATATTAGGGTGGTTCAAAAAATCGATTTTGCTCCACAGTGCTCATCTGATTCTTTATCATGTTCTGAGTCTCCTCTGAAAATTTGAGCTCATTTGGATTAAAACTGATTTAGCACAAGCCGTTTCAAGTTTGCATGCAAATTAGTATGGGGAAATTTATTTTTTCATTATACTGTTAATAACGCATCTCCATTAAGCGCAGGTTAAAAGAAAACCTACATAGCTGAAAGGAATACTCAACAGCTTTCACTCAGTGAAAACCGCATCTTAATTAATCGTTCCAATAATTAGTAATCGAATTTAATCTATACCGTGGTTTTCTGGAGCTAATTGCATAACTCCTCAACAGGCAACATTGCTGCTCGTGGCGCGAAATATAGCACACACAAATTCAGGCTACTATGTTGCACTGCACATTTCAGTGATGCCCTCAAAGAAGTTTAACGATCATGACTAAAGATTCGCAACCTGTATTAAAATCGATTACTAATTATTGGGGCGATTAATCAACATGCGGTTTTCGTTGGGTGAAAGCTGTTGAGTATTCCTTTGTAGGTTCCTATGTAGGTTTTCTTTTAACCTGCGCTTAATGCGGAAGTGTCATTTACAGTATACTGAAAACATAAATTTCCCCATACCAATTTGCATGCAAACTTGAAATCGCTTGTGCTAAATCAGTTTTAATCCAAATGAGCTCAAATTTTCAGAGGACACTCAGAACATGATAAAAAATCAGATGAGTACTGTGGAGCAAAATCGATTTTTTGAACCACCCTAATGTATATAAAGTAGAAAATATTGTGAATCGTATAAAATACGGCAGAATTCAGTGGGCTGGTCACTTAGTGCGAATGTCGGAAGAAAGAATAGCGAAAACAATAATAAACAGAGAACCAGGAGATAGGGGCCGGTGACTTCGTGGAAGACCACGAACACGCTGGCTGCACGTGGTGGAATCGGACCTGGGAACTCTGAACGTTCGGGGAAACTGGAGGAACATTGCCCAAGACCGACGATTATGGTAGCCTCACACCTCGGGAATTTGGTTCGCGGATTTTTTCCCCATGTGTTTTTACATATGCGATGTTTTCGGGATTTGGGCACGGGAAATCAAAATCCCGGCCCCATTTAAAATGCACGGGGATCCAAAATCTGTTTTTCATGCAGATTATCATGATTTGCCTTTAAAATTAACACAGTTTCAGAATAAAGATGTTGGCAACGATTTGAAGGTGCCTTAAAAATGGTCGGCGCGTCAATATATCAAGCCTTTTGTGTTTGTGATTTTTTATCACCGACGAACCGACGTGTCACTGGCAAGGAATGTAATTGTCGCTGAAAAATGCAAAAAACAAGCGACAAAAGAGAATAGCGATAACTCTTTGTCCTCATCTGCAGAGGATAAAGACATTGTTGCGTTCCATTTTATTTGCAACAAACATGGAGAGGTAATTGTTGTGAACTTTTCAAACTGTGATAACTTGTACAGTCGGGATTCGCTGGTTGGGATTTTAATACTTGGGTCACTTTTTAGTTGGGCCTCCGCTGGTTGGGCCATGGCCCAACTAAAAAGCAACCGTACGTCAAAATTCAATGTAAACACGGAAAACGGGATTGGGCGTCACTGGACATCATTTGTGATGTTCAAGTCGAAATACACGTGTTCAAATGGCTGTTAGTTGGCCCAACTAAAAAACCGAATTCGTTAGTTGGGCCGAGGTCGTGACCCAACCAGCGAATCGCGACTGTATATTTCAGAAGTAAAACACAAATCATGTGTACAGATGGTTAAGTTTATGTCTAAGCTATGATAACTGATACTGATTCAACCAAAAACATCATCGAAAACCGACTACTTCTCAAAATGTGCGGCAGGCGATCATTGTCCTATTCTGTTGCAGTTTGGGACAAACGCTTATTGCGAGTTGAGTTTGTCCCAACATTTACAAGAGAGGACAATGTTGTTGTCATTGGCAATGTTGTTATTTTACATTCCTTGGTCACTAGCGCTCTCTGATGGTCTCACACTTTTTAACGGTCATTCGCTTTTGCGGGCGATCACTCCTGTCAAATGAGCTAAGACACAACTCCGCTGCAATGTTAATACACGTAGGTTGCTGGCTGAGCTATAAAAACTTCATGAGCCATTAAGGTAGCCTCACACCTCGGGAATTTGGTTCGCGGATTTTTCCCCATGCATTTTTGCATATGCGATGTTTTCGGAATTTGGACACGGAAAATCAAAATCCCGGCCCCATTTAAAATACACGGGGCTCAAAATCCGCTGGAAAATTTTCCCGAGGTGTGAGGCAGCCTTTATGGGGGTGGCGGTAGTGTTTGATGATTTTTCATCATGGCGTCGTGGGCAAATTAGGCTTTCAGCGAGCGTGTACGTACACGCACATTTCACTCACACTTTTACTCAGTTTGTTCGTGGTTGCAAACGAGCAGCTGTCACGGCAAAATCAAAAGGGGTTGTTTGCAACCACAAACCGTGCGTTCATGTTGGTGAGAAATGTCGACGAGACCCTAATGTTGGGTACCAAGCTGTCAAATCGTATGGATTTTCCTTCTTTGACATTTAGCTCCCCTATCTTCGCCAGCAAAAGATGTTCCGGACAGCGACAATCTTTATCTGGTAACTAAAATATCTTTTGTATAGGCATATTAGCCTTCTTTTTAGTGCCTTGAAATTTGCAACAAAACTGAATGATTGTTGATTTTTCTTCTTAGGCCATAATCATAAATTACTCGAGACGTCAACAGATAAAATCTACTGTCACATTTTTTTCAGTGTACAAGACGACGGTCGGATTTTTACCTTCTCTTGCGTTGTGCAAAGTTTGCAGCGAAAAAATAGTGATCCCGTTTCGGGGACATAGCAAAAGCGAACAAAACTTGCGTCATATCACGGTTGGCAGATTCGGTTCCACCCGGAAAGTATTTGCCGGAGGTAAAAACGGTTCCGGAGAGCTTAAACGGTAAGTAAAATTTCGGCTGGCTCCAGAGGCAAAGGCCGTCGTCGCGTGTGTTTTTCGAGGACTTTTTCATGACGTTTTTCGTTTTGCTCTTTCGGTGTTGCTGTCTTCTTCTTTTTTCGCACGACGTCGATTTTTCCCTCCGATCCACTGGATGATGTTTAGTAGCAGCAGCTGCATCGGAAGGAAAGACGGAAGTAAAGCAACAGGAATTCACTGAACAACAGTCAAAAGTGTGGATTGGTCGGGGACTACACAAAGAGTCGAGTGGGGAAAATGAGACGACCATTGGATTGTCGACGGAAATAGAAAGCAAACAACAAAAGTGACTATTGGCACCCAGGAATAGGAAGAAACGAGGATATTCGAAAAGAAGAGAAGCAGGAAAATGAAAATGGCCAGCAGCAAGCGCACGTTTCGTGTTTTCGGTCTGTTGGTGATCTTCTTGCAACTGGAGGCACAGGTTCAATCGGAACAGCCGCAGATGCAGCAACAACACCAAAACGAACAGCTAAGTTTCGGTGCACAGGAGATGTTTTCGTCCTCGTCGCAGGATTTAATGGATGAGATGTTCCAAAGAGGAGATACCGTCGGGAGAGGATCCGGACTATTAGGTACCGAAAAGACGAGCCCAGAGTTGGTGGGAAATTTAGTTTTCCAACCAAGCTTGCTGGATTTCTTGGAGCGGTCAATTGGTGATCCGCACAACCAAGTGGTGATTTTGATAAACAAACACAAAAACAGGAGCGTATTTCTTGGTTCAATATCCGGCAGTACGTCGGATTTCTACAGTTCATACTTTAAGGAATCGGTTATTCCGCCGGAAGGGAACACCACTTTTAATGTCGTATTTCTACCTCGACAGCTCGGAGCAACAGCTGGATCCATTGAGATCCATACGTCTTTTGGGCTGTTACATTATCATGTCAAAGGAGACGGTATCGAGTGCCCCTACAGACTTAAACCTTTGGTGGGTATATCGGCTCCGTTGAATGCGACACTTACGCCTGAGATAACTCTCTACAATCCTCACGACACACCGCTGCAAATCATGGAAATTTACAGCAGTGGTGGAAATTTCCAGTTGGAACTGCCCAGTGGTGCACAGGAAGGCCCACAAGCCCTTTGGGAAATTCCTCCTCATAGTACGAGGAGCGTAATTCGTGTTCGGTTCCACGGAAAAACACCTGGAAATCATACATCTTACGTGAGAATAAAATTTCCGGTGGGAACGACGTTCCAACGCTCATTGAAAAAATGCTTGTGGTTCCAATTGAGATCGAGATCAAGAAGCATACTGGATATTACACAAAGGAACCTTTTCTGGATCTCACTGTCGAAAATGCTAAAGAAAATATAACCAAAGTTAGCTGGAATCTGACCAATTCTGGCCAACGTCGGATGATTATCAAAAGTTGGGGTGCCTTTTTTGATGATGGTGCATTTGTGTACGGTTCAAAGGTTTACATAACATGGAGGCCGCAACCTATGCTTAACTTCGAGATTGATTGGACCAAATATCCAGAAAAATCGTTAGCACAGGGAAGCTTGAGTGTTTCATACTATGAGCCTCCTAATCCTGAGTTTTACTTCACCATCCCTTTTAATGTGCAGTTGCTTAGAGGGAATCTGAAATACGATACGGAAATTCTTAAATTTCTAATATCAGATGATGGCCGTCACGCAGATCAAAATACACAACTTCATGAACCCCGGCGTTTGGTTATTCGCAATAACTTCAACGTGCCATTGTTAATCTCAAACATCAGTGTACCTGCAGATTGCTCGAACAATTTTCAAATCACCCATTTCGTACCCAAAACATTGCGACCGGAGCAGGAAGAAACAATACTCCGGATATCACGGATCGTAACCGAAAATTTCAACCGATCCGTTTCGTCATACATTCGTTTGATGACTAATGTCACCGAATACGAACTACCTATCTACAGCTATACCGGGATGTTGAAACGCATTCTTCCGTTCTCTACCACTACACCTCGTCCTCCCGAAGAGTACGAAATGCTGGACCTGGACGATAAGGAACTTAACTTTGGTATACTACCGATCTCAACGATCGGCGAAACGCTGATCGCCTTTTTCAATGCCAATCCAGTGGAGATCCCCATTCTGCACTGGAAAGGAGCCATCACCTCGCAAGGTTCCGGGGCGCCCACCATCACCGTGATTTTGCGCGGCTGTGGACCACACACGGGAGAGAACCTCTTTCTCTGCCATACCATTCTACCGAAGCATTGGATCGTGTTTCAGGTCAGTGTGCAGTCGAGCACGACGGACAGCTATCAGGGCCGGTTTAGTATAACCACCGACTACGAGGAGATCGTGACTCCGATCAGTTTCACCACTGCCGTTGGTAAGCTGGAACTCAACCGAGAGCTACTGTACTTCGATGATTGCTTCCCGGTGAGTACCCGCATGTATAATAGTTCTTATTTTTAGCATCCTCGTTGATGGTTTCTGCGGGAAATATGTTATCATGTTATCTTTTGTTTATTATTACATATGCGGTTTTCAAGTTTCTCGTCTCATCTGTTCTCAATTTTGTTTATATTTATTGGAAGTAATTATTGTCGAGCAGCTGTGCGGTAAGCGATAGCCTCTGACTGTGTCTAAGTGGTGTTTATTGTTATTTTTTGTTTCTCATCAATTATGAATGCCCTTCGTTGCAGCGTCCCCTGGAAAAGGCAATCAATTATATGACAAATTATATATTGTGATGTGTTTGAAGGATCGTTTTGAGATTATGTTTGTGATATTCTAAACAAACAATGTTTCCTGAACTTAAATTTAATTGCTTAGGGTTGAATGATTCAGGAATAGATGATCTGGACTTTTGTCACAGGACAGGAAGGCTCCCGCTATGAGTGAGAACTGGCTGGGAGATGAGATGCCAGCGTGGGGGTGCCGTAAAATGAGACGGATAAAAACTAAACTTCTTAAACTTAGGAATACAGCATCCATTCGCAAACTGGGCTAAAACATCAGTCCAGTTAACGAGCGCCGCTTTTAACTGGGGACGAGCTCGGTGGTCTAGTGGCTACCGCTTCTGCCTTACAAGCAGTAGGTCGGTCGTGGGTTCAAATCCAGGCTCGTCTCTTTTCTACTTTGTATTTCTATCTTAGTTCTTTCTGTGTTTCACGTTCTACCAAAAAGATTCCTACCAAAAAACTTCCACACTAACAATTCCAAAGTGGCACCTATGAGCGATCGTATAGTTCTCTGCATCTTTCTAAAGTAGGTGTCCAACAAACCATCCTTCCCGTTCCTCAGCATTCGCAAGGACGTGGCCAGGACACATCTCGACTATTGGAGAGTGCATTGCTTCCATCTAAGAGATAGTGATTAGTCCCAAATCAATATCTGTGGTAACGGTTGAAAGTAATGCTACTCTTATACAATAGTCTTGGCTTGTACCACCTATGAATTTGTGCAAATTGCTCAATGCTAACGATAGCTGCTTTTTAACTGGGCTTTGGCCCAGTTAAAAAGCGCCCAGCTGGCGAACTGTTGCTGTACTTCTTCTTCTTCTTCTTCTTCTTCTTCTTCTTCAATGGCTCTACATTCCAACTGGAACTTAGCCTGCTTTTCAACTTAGTATTCTATTAGCATTTCCTCAGTTATTAATTGTAAGCTTTTCTATGTCCGCCATTGCATGAACATGTATCTTGTGTGGCAAGTACAATGGATACACTATGCCCAGGGTTTCGAGAATGTTTCCAACCCGAAAAAATCCTAGACCGGATCGAGAATCGATCTCGCCATTTCCGGATAGGCAATCCTACGCCTTTGGTCGCAAGGCTACTGGAGACCCCTTTTGCTGTACTATTATATTTGAAAATTATTTTGGAAATTCGATTCTTGGTCATGTTGACACCAAGTAGTTACTAATCCAGAAATAATTCCCTTTTTTTAAAACAAAAAAGTTGAATAGTAGAAGGCATAATAAAGTGCCCACTAGCCTGGGACATGGACATATGAAAAAAATAAATTTTCGTTCCCTCATATTTTTCAGAAGCCTTTTGGGTCGTACAATGCTTGTGCGAAATTTCAGATCAATCGGTGAAACTATATCTCAGCGCCGGCGATTTTAATTTTCCATAGGATTTACTATAGAAACTTACCTTTAAATAAAAAAATCCAAAGGTGTCCCATTGTTCTCTAACGATAAATCGATCCAACTACATCATAGGAAATTTTACCAGCAAACTTTCATTTGGAAGACCGTAAAGTGATCCGACCCTCGTGAAAAATGTTATTTACATAAAACTAATTGCTGTATGAACGCAAGGCTCATTGTACTTTTTGTTCCAGCATCACTGCCGTCTGCTGCTTGCTGTTGTTTGTACGAGGCACCACTTTGCGTAGAGGATTCGCTAAGCATGAATGAAAAGCGGTTTACTAGGGATACGTTTATTGGCCTTGCTGTTTGAGTCTTCGTCCTTCTATGTAGAAGAAATTTAACCAAATTTCAATGAAGGTGTGATTAACAAAAAGAGGCATGTAACGCACACTTTCCACACGCAATACAGCGAAGCGACTTTAGATGCGAGATATAGGTTGGGGCCTCTCATTCTCGACGTCAATAGTTCGAAGCTGGTCTGAGCGGGAATTTGTTTTTCGATACTGGTATTCTTTACGAAATTCTTTATATTTACATATTCTTACTTTCGAGAAGCTTTCTGGTATTTCTAAAAGACTGAGATATGATTCTTGTGATTTGATTTCAGAAGAGAATAATTTAATGACGTTGCTTTGCTTCTTTGATATTTGATTGATATGCCAATAATTCAAATCAAAGACTTGAATTATAACTAATTTGCTATTTTTCAGAGACTATTTCTTCGACTTTCATACAAATTATTCTGTCAGCCGTGTATTTTTTTCTTTTTTTAAGAGATTTACAACTCGAGGCAAAACAAATCTAGGAATCTCCTAAACTATTTCGCAATTTTGAAAATACACAACTTTACAAGAAGGGTCTCTAACCCGGTAGTCTTCGATTTGAATAATCGGCATGGCAATCAAGTATCAACGCAGCAGAGCAAGTTCGTTAAATTATTTTCTTCGGAAATCAGTATCACAAGTACACAGCAGTACACAGTTTTGAAAATTCAACGTCTTGTAAAATTGCTGCTAATTCCATCAAACGAATTAACATTTGATATTCAATTAAATTTGACTTAGTTTTACAAGCAGGCACAGTTTGAATTTAATTAGATTTAAAGGAACAATAAGATCGATTAGACATTGCGTCTATTTGCGTGCTCCAAATATGTGCATGAAAATACTTTCAAAATCCTGTGTATCTTATCTAAATCTTTTAGAAATACTGGAAATCTTCTCGAAAATTAGAATTTGGGAATATAAATATAAATTACAAGAAGATTACCAGTACCGAAAAAAATTCCCGTTCAGACCAGCTTCGAACTATTGACGTCGCGTTTCAGAGGCCCCAACTAATACATCGCATCTATTATCGCTTCGTTGCATGATATGTGGAAAGTGTTCGTTATATGCCTCTTTTTGTGAATCACACCTTCATTGAAATTTGGTTGAATTTCTTTCAGCAAGGCCAATAAACGTATCCCTAGTAACCCGCTTTTCATTCAAGCTAAGCGAATCCTCCACGCAAAGTGGTGCCTCGTACAAACATCAGCAAGTAGCAGACGGCAGTGATGCTGGAACAAAAAGTACAATGAGCCTTGCGTTCATACAGCGATTAGTTTTATGTGAATAACATTTTTCACGAGCGTCGGATCACTTTGCGGTCTTCCAATGAAAGTTTGCTGGTAAAATTTCCTATGATGTAGTTGAATCGATTTATCGTTAGAGAATAATGGGACACCTTGAGGATTTTTTCTTTGTAAAGGTAAGTTTCCTCATAGTAAATCCTATGGAAAATTAAAATCGCCGGCGCTAAAATATAGTTTCACCGATTGATCTGAAATTTCGCACAAGCATTATAGGACCCAAGAGGCGTGCAAAAACCATGCAGGAAGTGAAAATAAAATTTTGTCCCACCCTAGTGCCCACTTGCCGTTTTTCATGCAAAATGGTCAATTTTGGAGCTCTAGATCTCGGTTGCCCGTTAACCAATTTTGTTGAAAATTTGAGCAAACGGAAATCTTCAAACAGACACAGGTAACCCGCAATTAAGCAATACTTCAGGGGGAGACTCTTGAGAACGGTCACACTTATGCTAACACACAAGGCATTCAAAACACATCGACGTCATAGACGGTAACATCACCATCCGTCAATCGCAGGCCAGTAACAGTAACCTAACGGTCTCTACCAATAACTTACGTAGAAGACGAGCATCCCGGCACCTTTAATAGCTTCTTATCTTCTTCTTCGTTGGCATTACATCCCCCACTGGGACATTGCCGCCTTGCAGCTTAGTGTTCATTAAGCACTTCCACAGTTATTAAACTGCGAGGTTAAGCCAAGTTACCATTTCTGCATTCATATATCATGAGGCTAACACGATGATACTTTATGCCCAGGGAAGTCGAGATAATTTCCAATCCAAAAATTGTCTAGATCGGCACCGGGAATCGAACCCAGCCACCATCAGCATGGTCTTGCTTTGTAGCCGCGCATCTTACCGCACGGCTAAGGAGGGCCCCGCAGAGGCACCTTTAATAGCGCATGGGCCACAATTACCTGTATTTACATACTGAGATCCCCGCAGCCCACTCGCGACATGTGGGTTGCCGGGGTGAACTATGTGTTCACAGCATCACAGGTCTCTACTGCAGCTGCTGATTTTGTTCAAAACGCCACCATCGCTGCAGCTTCGACATAATCTGTTGAGCTGGTGTGTTCACCGCATTGCAAATATCCTCGTCCCGACACATCCTCTCAATGCGGTTATCTGGGGTCAAATCCATGCCGCTGACAAGCAGCATGTCGTTTCGCTAAATATCGAATTGCTGGCATGCAAATATCACATGTTCCGCCGACTCCAACTCGCCTATGCATTCCGGGCATTCCGCAGATTTTGCGAACCCGAACCTATGCAATGCAAATACTTCTCTAACAGCCATGTTAAAACAACACAGTGTGTAAGGTTAAACTTTATCCTGACCATGCTTTCTAGTAACCCAACACGATACCGTGACCTGCCCTAATTCCGCGCATTGCCTAATACCGTGGATTTTATCCAAATTGATGAATAAAGAGGTACTGTCTGTCATACACATCACATTATTTGGTGAAATACACAAATATATATCGGAAAATGTTAGCAAATTATTACTGTGGGTATTTGTGACGTAAATTAAGTGCTAAAAAATAAATGTGAAAATTTATGACTCGACCAGCCAAAATTTGCATCCGCTTAGCAAAACGCTTTAAATTATAGTTATATTTCCAAGTCTTGTAACTTGATTTTTAAATAATATTTACTTCCAATATCTCATTGAGCCCAGTTTTACAGCTATAAAAAATGAGCTGGGTACTGAAATAGTATTTAAATTTCTTGTTTTTACATTTTTATTAATCAAAACAATTATCGCGATATTAGTCCATCTTCTTCGCCAGTAGTGCCTAATACCGTGACTAGGCTATACCGTGAAGTTGATACTCAGAAAAATAAAACGTAACCATCACATTGAATACATAGACCACTAGACAATATCGTATAGGTACCTATTTAAACATTCATAATAAATATCTACGACATTTTATGCATAGGATTACTAGGGAAGCATCATTAAGATGAATTACATATTGCAATATGTATTATTCCAATACTTCCTCAAAGAAAAACTTCTGTTGGAAGACTTGAAGATGGTATACATCTAATGAACATACAAATCGTCTTTATTGTGTCGTTCAGCACATACGAATACAATGACATTTATGCGATATTTTCCACAGGCTAAATATTTTAATAAAAAATATTTTTCCTGTGCAGTTTCCTTTAGAAATGAAGGTAGAGTATTTTTCATTTGAATACAAATCCTCCCATTGTCTTCAAATCTCCCTAGCCAAGGTCACGGGGGTTGACGGTACTGAAGATAATATTCATCTGTGTATCATATCACATTTGGAGCACTTCAGTGCGCCTCTAACGATTTACAGTGGATCGGCTGCTTTGCAGACTGAGCCCCTGATCGTATGTCCCGGCATACTTATCAGGTATAGCTCTTTACATGGAGGATCCGCTAGGGCTCATTAGCATTCTCCAAGGGGTCGGGAAATTAATCAATTTCTCGTCAACTGGAAGTATGAAAGCCAACGCGTGGCCAAAGGTAGGATAGGATAGGTTGTAATATAGATTGAAATTGAGAAGTCTACTTTGTATTTTAGAGACATTCAATTTTCAGAATGTTTTCAATTGGGAGTGGAGAACTATTTAAACTTATCAGGATTTACATCAGGTTGAAAAATTCAAAATAGTAATGTCATAGCAAACCAGAAATCAGCCAAGAAAAAACGTAGGATTAAAAAATAGATTGATCTCAAATGAAATAATAATATTGAACATTTTAGATTCAGTAATTAAACAGAATTTTATTTTTTATTTTTGTTTCAGAAATGGTTTAGAGCAGCCAAGGTAGAAGTTTACTGTACTATTGGATAGAAAAATATTAAATTCAAAATCTGAGATAGAAGAGACAGAAGAAAAAAGTGGAGGTTGAGATTATAAAGGAGAAAAAGAGATTGATAAAAGGAGAAATCAGATATTGATAGATAGAAGAAGGACATAGGATTTGTAAGGCAATACTCAACAATTCTTTTGTAGTTTTATACATACTGTATCTAACAATGACTAAAACACTAATAAGACAAAGTTATAAAAGACCTTTATGTTGAAACATAACAGACAGACAACCGACAACAACACAATGACAATAACAGATCTAAAACATAGAAGACAAGTAGTGTTTTACATTAATTATCACAATAATAGAAATGACTATCCAACGAGTAGTACATATTTTTAATGATGTTATTCATATAAATCAATGCTTCATAATCGTAAAAATCATTCATTTAGCTAGGAAATAGACGCAATGAAGCATTACCATACCATTGATAACTGAATCTTGGACCAGACTTTAAAGACTTGAATTTTGAAGAGCGGAATAGAACATGACCATTTGACTACTGAAATTTATGATATCAGACAGTACTGTAAAGGATATGACGCCATAATCTTGATCAACCGCCAAAATAATGGAAGCTCTCAGATTAATATGTCGATTTATTGCAATAGTACTTAAATTAATTTATTGTATATTTACGATACCATTTAAATTATTCCATGTTGAAACAAAGTCCACTAGTATGATCCCATCACATTACATCAAAGTGTTATGGCTCGGCTGCGGTGGTGGGCGCGGTGACGCGTTTTGACAGAGAATACAGAATTACTGTCAAGATGCGCCGTTGCGTTAATCGCTGTAGAACAGCCTTTACTTGGAGATGGCATCAGTACCACCCGTTGTCAACATAGACTACTATTCGGTATTGAATGTCGGCTCCAAGAAAACTTTAAATCAACTTTACATGTTAATTATTCGGAAAACATTCATGCGCGTGATGAGCTTTCATTATTATTTGTTTTTTAAACTGACAGACTGCGGGATAGGAAATGCATCGGTATGATCACAATACGAACCCAGACCACAGTGACCTAGTGAGCAACATAGCTTGAGTCGTCTGCTAGTATTGTGTATCACATGGAGAGCCCAGCCGAGATACCAGTCTATTAAGACTACAACTGGTCAACTCTCGAAAAAAAAAAATATAAACCGCGAAATGTTATAATACCGCGATATGATACTGAACGCGAAAGGTAGGACCGCGAACTGGTACACCGCGAAATGGTTAACCGCGGAATGTTTTACCGCAAAGTGTCGTACAATCAGACGCTACTCCCGATATACCTGACTATGAACCGCCGATCCGTTGGACATCATTCGTGATATGATAATGATATTATCGCCAGTAATACCCTCTGGCATGCATAATCGACGTGGCTCGTAAAATTGAGCTTATCGTCGATCGCCCAGATGCTTTATTCATCTCACGGACTTATCAGTGCAGGTCCCTACCTTAATCTTGGCTTCCGGCAACCCATGGCGGTTATGCACCACTACGCCTCTGTTAATCGCATATGAAGCTTCAAGTTCAAGTTCATCGAGAGTATGGCCAGCATTACATCATTGCGAACCCGTCTATTTTCACGCCGGTCGGAAGATTTAAACGTAATACTCCGTCATACATGATATTCCACAGTATCGGTCCGAGGATCGATCCCTGTGGAACACCTGCTGACCTCAATCGACTGCTACCGTTTTCAACGGTCTGAAAGTTTCCTTCATGCTGGCATCGTTGGAGGCAACTCCTGAACATATACGGACTACCAAGAATCGCATGTGGAAGGACCAGGTGTGGGATTCCTGCCAGACGTGGTGCCTAATTCATTTTAAATTTTCTTGCAGCGACGATAAGCTCGTCTTCAGTCCCTAGCGGTACCACGTCAACTGACTCGTACGGTGTAACTAGAGGCCTAAATAAGAGAAACGCGGATAGGTATGTGCCGTAAATCGAACCGTCAAAAGACAGCAGCCAATCGAGCAGGAGACCTGTCAAGCAGCCAAAATGTTGGCTCAAAAACTGAAAACGACCAAATTAGGTTTTATGCCATTTTTAAATAAACAAAATTTAATGTATTTTACATTAGTTTTCAATAATATATGCAAGCCATTTATAGATTATGAAATGAAATTCCATTGTTTATTGGATTCTATTGTTTTGTGATGTGGACACATAAAATAGCGGATTGTGATATTTTATCTACATAAACCATTTCTTCCTTTTCATGTGTTGTTCTTTGATGAAGAAGATTGAATGCAGTGTTGACAGAGTCATATTTTCTATCCGCGTTTCTCTTATTCAGGCCTCTAGGTGTGCATGGAAAACAAATTGCATATAATGCAATATTTTGTTTACTCGTCGATATAAGGTACAATGGGGTAAGAGAAAACAACGCAAGTATTTCACTGATAAAGCACAGAACTATTCAATTTCACTTCACAATCATACAAGGCCATTCAAATCGGTTCGTTGAATAAGTGAAACATGAAATAATGAACCATTTAAACATGCGAGACTAAAAGTTGCCAAGTTTATCTTACACATTTTTTTTATGTTTGTTTCCAATGTGCATTGATAAGTTAGTTTTTGCTGTAGTTTTAAATTCCAGCTACAAAAATATTGACATGAACATCAAAAGTCTTGAAACCTGCCAAGTTTATCTTACACATTTTTTTTATGTTTGTTTCCAATGTGCATTGATAAGTTAGTTTTTGCTGTAGTTTTAAGTTCCAGCTACAAAAATATTGACATGAACATCAAAAGTCTTGAAAAGATATTTTTTTTTTTTTTTGCTTTGCCTTTCTTCTTACTACGGGTGGGGCAAGTGAAAATTTTCCGACGCTGAACGCATTTCTCTAATTTTTTAAACACAAATAATTCCTATTAAGCGTATATGAACTAATTATACCAATTCAAACTAATTCAAAGGCTTTTGGTTATTAGAGAGATACGTGGTAATAATAAATCAGGAACCGAAAGTGCAAAGCGTGTCAGTGTATTAAATGATTCATGTTTGATAAATAATTCGTGAAAAATAGTGTTTTCAAAGCTTAAATACAAAAATCACTGCTATTGCAAATATATCAACAACTGTGATTTATTTAGTCGAAATTTAGAAAATTTAGCTATTAAGAGTCTTCTACCGATATCCGAAGTGGATTGTTAATGAAACGCGACACTTATGATTTCAGGTTTGATGAATATTTCAAAGATACTTTCTCTGCAATCTGCAACACTAGCGATAGGTTTATTTTCTTACTATAAACATGAAATAGAAAGTGATGTTCGACACAAATGGAGTTGAATTGTTAGAGTTCTGAAAGTATAAGCAAAGAAAACAAAACAAATTAAGATCATTTAATAGAGGCACTTTACTGCCCTTTGACTTGCATGAAGTATCAAAAAGCATCACAACAGATCACAGTTATGATGCAGTATAATTATCGTTTGCATGAAATATATGACAATAAATGTGTTCTTATATTAAAATATTCTCTTTTAAAATTATTTTTTCACAAACCCCACTAACAAGTGGGCAAATTTAGATTTTTTGGTTTTCCAAATATTTTGTATCCTTAAAGTATTTTTTAAAGATCTTGCTCGCAGAAATTTATTAAAGATTGGATAGTTTGTTCGTCAAGTCAAGTACGAGACACTGAAGACGGCCTCACAGTTGAGGTCGAAATACGTATCTGTAAAGATAACAAAACGTAGTGGAATTAAATGGAAAGTACTAAACTCGTCTTGGACAGTTGAAGACATTCCACTAATAGAGCTTAAATAATTTTTATCTTTTATGACTTGATTAACATGAACTATACGATTTCCTTGTCCCACTTGCCCCACTGTACCTTACCGGTACTTTGGCTACTAGGTTCAAGCAAACTAGAAGTTGGTGAAGCGAACAGGAGCGGCATTCACAGTATTATATTTTTGCATCAACTTTATATTTCCAAAGGATTTTTTAAAGAAACTCTTGAAGGAGTCCAACTCTATAAGAGTTTCTAAAACATTGCCGAGAAAATTGTCAAAGGAATTTCCGAAGGAATTAGTAAAGGAATTTACAAAGGAATCCTCAAATGATATTCTAAAGGAATTTTCGTTAGAAGCTCTGAAGAAGTTTCCAAAGAAATGATTGAATCAAAATCCAAAAGAAATCATTTAAAATATTCGATAGAATTTTCAAATAAATTTCCGAAGAAATTCCTGGAAGAATTCTCGAAGAAATTTTAAAAGAATTTCTGAAGAAATCGTCAAAGTATTTTACAAAGGTTTTTTTTCCAAAGGATTTTCTTAGAGAACTTCGAAAGGAGCTCCTGAAGGAATTTCTGAATGAATTTCCAAAGAAACTCGTGAAGGAATGGCCAGAGAAATATCAAAAGGAATTTTCTTAATAATTCGTTGAGTTGTTGTCTGAAGTTTTTGGAGGCATTCGATTGATTTTAAAATTGTTAATTCAAACCTTCCAAAGTTAGGCGAAACATGATTGGCATTTTTGATCAATTTCAAATTTTGTGCAAAGTTTACAACATGAGGATCTGATATTCCATGGAGGTAAAGGACTTTTAAATAGCTTTATTTTGTACTACATAAGATGGTGGTGTTGTTTTGAAAAGTGTCCAGTATTGGGAGATGTCCGGCGCTGGGGAATCTCCCCCTACTTAAAATCCTTACCACATTCGCTGTTTGTTTGTACAATAATGTTTATAACACAGAGAAGCAGACGTCTCACTTAACACATGTTCCATCATTCACCTTTTCAACGGTAGATTCATTTTTTGTAGGTGGTCGAACGGCCACCAATGGCGCTTCCATCGATCTTGTTTGTGTTTGATGTTTCCACACTACCGCCATCTGGTTGCCGATTGTCCACTCACAAAGCATTTAGCATTCGGCGATAATGTTTCCGTAACGATGGTTTTGATTGCATTTTGTTTCTAAGTGAGACGCCCGTTTCTCTGAGTTCATAATAATATTTCATGATATGGCCATGCGAATTCTGGAAACAGTCTCATTTTCTTAGGGGTGATTCAAATATGATGTCCATTACTTTCCAAGATTTCTAGACGCCCCGCCCCCCTCTATCACGATTTTTTGTATATCTAGTACATGTACTGTCACACATTCATAGACCCCCCCATCTAAAAGCTGTGACATCATTTTTGAATGACCCCTAAATGGTAAAAGTTGCACTTTTGAAAGTTTTTCAAATAAACAGAGGGACCTATTGTAAATGTGCTTTGTGAGTCGAATTAATTAGATGTCTAGCAATTATTTACATGATTTTCAATTGTAAAAGCACATACAAAGGTTGTAGGAAAATGTTCAAAGTCATACAAAACATTGTTCCCCACAATGGTGTTGAACTTGCTGCAAAATTGTTGTTTAAATTAAAAACATTATTCTTTGTAACAAGTTGTAATTCACTACCTAGTTATTTACTTCATATAAAAGTCAATTCTCATTACTTTTTCTACAACAACAAATGTTAGGTACTGGCAAACTCATTCTTATTCATCAAGTTCTTACGCACGTGGAATTTCGAAGGAAAGCCCTACGCTTGAGTTTTACATGCAAAATCGCTGCGTTTTACTCATTCCCCGAAAAATCAATCGAGGTGAAAATACAAGAAATCCCAAGGTGAGTAATTTGGACGATTCGATTATGCAAGATTTTGCCTTGAGTATGAGTACATGAATTTTGAGATCGCGAGTTCCTCTTGACACTGATTGAAAGTCACTATTTCGTCACTTTTTCTGCAAATAAAAATCACTATTTGTTATATTTCTTCGTCAACGTTAGTTCCTAAAGTCACTATTTTCAGTAGCATTGATCGCTACCAGCCCTGCAGTCCGATGAGTCATGCTTCGGAAACAACCCTTCGACGATCCTGGCTAACATCTCCGGGGACTTTTCAGAAGGTGTGCTATTAGTACTAGCCATCACTATCCTGTATGCATCTCCCAATGGAGTGTCTTTGGTTATCCTACACAGCTCCTCAAAGCAGGTTTTCTTACTACGTTTTCTCTCGTCTTTTAGAGCTCTGCTCGCTGTCTTGCACACCTGGAGTCTTTCAATCCTGTCCACCTCGGTTCTAGCACGTCGCAATCTTCTTTTAGTTCTAAAACATGTGCTACAAAGATCAGCAATCGTGTTATTCTCCCAATAAACCGATTGGTTTAGTCCTCATTGGCATTGTTTCGTCACAAACTCGTGTCAGGATAGGACAATTGTCCGGTTTTTGTATCGTAATGATTCCTCTAACAGTTCCGGATTGTACTGCGAGGTACGCCATCATAGGTAAACTTTATTGACTCTCCTTCTATTGGGGGTACAATTGACCATGAGCCGTACTTCATGATAGTCGTTCAAAGTATACCCAACATGAACCTTCAATGTGGGTCTGCCGTCCATCCGATGCTGCAGAAGGTCACATCGATACATGACTCACCTCTCGGACCTCTGAACGTGGATACCTGCCCCTCGTTCAACAGGATCACGTTCAGTCTCGCTAGCGACTCTAGCAGGATATTACCTCTGGCGTTAGTGAACCGGGATCGCAGTCCACTGCCTGAGGATTAGTGCTTCTCGATATCGAAAAAGCATACGACTCGGTACCTACTTTGGAATGATGCTGTTCTCCACAAAATGGTGCAAGGAAACTTTCCAAGCTACTTAGTGAAACTTATTCGGGACTTTCTCAAAAATCCTACATTTCAAGTTATGGTGGATGGTTATACGTCTGATCCCATGCCAATCCTTTTCGGAGTTCCTCGTGGTTCCTTTTCAAGGTCAACCCTGTACAACATTTTTACGCTCGCCAAAATTGATGCTGTCCACCTGTGTCCACTACTATTGCTTCGCGGACGACATCAGATTTCTCACTTCACATCGCAATGCAAAAGTTGTCGTAAGGAAATTCCAACAAGCTTAAGAAAGTATCGAACAGTACCACAAAAGATGGAAAGTGAGAGTGATCCCACGAAAATTCCAGGCCATTTTCTTCTCTTGTCAACAAGATACCGTGCACGCACCATACTTTTTGCGCAGTTAAGGAAATCCAAAATTTAATCAACTCGTACAAATTACAGAAAATAGCTATCCGCCTGAAATAGTTTTCATGCTGTAGTATTATTATCATATTATTGTTTGAGAACTAAATGTGGTACACAAATTAAAAATAAATAGTAAATTGAACTTCAAAGCTGACCCCTTATTATATGTCTAAGTTTGCGCATATAAACTTGGAAAATTTCTAACATGAAACAAGCGTTTTATTTTTTCAGCTAATACTACTATTACAAATCATGTTCATCTCATTTGTAGGCATATCATATATATAATAGCCCTGTTTGTCTGTCCGGTAACTAGCCAACGAGACGCAGCACGCGGGGAAATTCTCACAAAAAATAAAATATTTGCAACTTCAATTCTGTTTCACTATCAAATGCAGAAAACAAAACCAGTGACAACCTTAGACAACCAGACACAGCATTTGATGAAAAAAAATCACAGACAACAGAAGTTGAAAATTTTGATTTTTTGAAAAAAAAACTTTGAAAAAAAAACACTTGCCATGGGCGCTACTGCGTCCACAAATAAACTAGTAGCAGCATATTTGAGAAAATGAGGACGCCCGGCTTTATTTTGTTATGATTTGACATACTTGGTATGTTTTCACGTCTGTTGGTGTATGTACAGCCTCATTTATGTACATTGAACACAGCTAACAAAAGTTCTTTGGCGCAAACCCTTCTCGATGAGGTATATCATAAATGTTGAAAATATCTAAAAATACGAATTGTGCGCAAAATTAGGTACACTATATTGAAAATGGTTCCTAACATTGCGCATAATATATTTAACGAAAAGTATAAGTATCAAACCAAATTCTCATTAGATGGCTTCAACAATATTATAATTATTGGATCTGTCACCGAACGTAAAACATTACAAAATACAGTTTTTCAGGGTAGAATCGTCACTTGTCTTTTGTGCTAAGAACACGCCATTTTGGTCATTTTCACTGTTTTCAGTACACATTTCAACTATTAAAATGAAAATGTGTCATTTAACTGCGGCAAAATGCATGCACTGTTATAATAACATGTATATTGTGCTGATAAGTTGAAATTATATTTTAAAATTCAATTTAAACGCATTCTATAACAAAAGTAACCGCGAAATGCGCAAAGTTAGGAGCTGCGCAAAGTTAGGTGCGTACACGGTATTGACAACACTAGACAAGAAGCTAAATTTTGGGAATAACGTTTCAACCTGTATTAGCAAATGTGATAAGCTCACCAAGGTACTTTATCCCCTCGTAAACCGTCGCTCACGTTTAGACTCCAACATCAAGTTACTGCTGTACAAAACCGTTTTCAGGTCGACGGTTACGTACGGTCTGTCTGCTGGACTGCGCCCGTACCCATCGGAGGAAAATTCAAATTAAGCAGAATCGGCTCCACAAGATGATGCTTAATCTAGATTAGTATCACCCACTGAAACGGGCATCGTCTAGCAAAGGTTGAACTAGTAGATGACTGATTTCAAAGACTAATTTCAAAGTTCCGCACACGCTGCTGTTTGTCACTAAGCCTCTTACTTCTACTTAGCTCGAAGGTTTTTCTAATAATTTTTTTCCTTCTCCCGGTTTTTCTAAATATGTTTTTCTATAAATGTACCAAGTGCGACTTAAGTAATGCTACTGTTGTAAGGTCATCCGTGTCTCAGTTAATGTAAATAAGTGGGAAAAATATGTATAGTAATAAGTGACAACGAATAAATGAATGAAATTTTAAAAAAAGATTTGCAGGAAATACCTTTATACTTTTCAATCAGGTGCTTTATATTTCAATTGCAAAAAAACGAAAAATTAGACAAAATTAGCGGAAAAAATCGAATTTCAGTGTTCACACTGCTTTAAATAACTTTGGTTGGTCTTTCTGAAAAAAATGTTATTCTACAAGGCTTCTTCTTCTTCTTATTGGCATTACATCCCCACACTGGGACAGTGCCGCCTCACTGCTTAGTGTTCATTAAGCACTTTCACAGTTATTAACTGCGAGATTTCTAAGCCAGGTTACCATTTTTGCATTCGTATATCATGAGGCTAACACGATGATACTTTTATGCCCAGGGAAGTCGAGACAATTTCCAATCCGAAAATTGCCTAGACCGGCACCGGGAATCGAACCCAGCCACCCTCAGCATGGTCTTGCTTTGTAGCCGCGCGTCTTACCGCACGGCTAAGGAAGGCCCCTCAAGGCTATCCAAGCTCAATGCCTGATGCTTTTTTCAATATCATAACATTACGTCAGTATTTAATAACCTTCATTTTTATCAATTTAGTTTCATACATAATATGTTATTAATGATTGAGATATGGGTATTGTACTTAATTGGCATTTTATTTTCTTCTACAGGGGAAGCTATGTTCGGTGAACCTGACGGCACATTCAACGTTTCTATCGAAGATCCACGTGGAGGGCATCAAGACAGACGTTGACGGGATCGAGTTTGCGGTGGATGGCCGCCAGCCGGTCATTCACCCCAACACGGTAACCAACATAGGCCGACTGCTGTTCGATCCAAAAATGATTTGCAAGACGGACTGCTACAGCAGCTTTGATCTTCTGTCGAAACCGTTTGGGGTCAAGTGGATGGCCACGCTCGATAATTACGAACAGTATAAGAAGCTGGACAGCGAGAAACTGCTTCAGCAGTTGAAACTGTACTCGGAGATGAGAAATTCGTGGAAGAGCATCAAGTTTCAGCTGGCTACGGATCCCATCAGGAAGTTCGAATTCAATGCTACAGTGGATCTGGTGTGGCCAAAGCTTCTGACGGAGAATATCCACTTTCCTACGTTACAGATAGAGCAAGAGGCAGTAAAACTTATTACTATTAACAATCCGTCGGATCAGATTCTTTTCGTACACTTGGTGCTACACGATGTGAACATCCACGGGCAGGACATCAGCGAGTTACCGTCAGAGATTCTGTCCAAGTGCGAAAATTGCAGTTTGAGTGAGGAAAATATGTTTTCATTTTTTCTGTTCGATTATGACGACATTTACGTGAACTACGTGAAACCCAAATCATTTCTGAAAATAGCCGTCAAGTTCACGTCGAAAGTGCCAGGGACTTACTCCACGATTTTCTACATGCGCAACAATCTCACACTGATCGACGCTGTTTGGATCCAAGCCAAAGCAGTTGTTCCGCAATTCAAATTTGGCAATAGAAAGCCTGGTTCACCAACGGCGTTACAATTCGAGATCACGGAGAAACACCTGAAGTCATGTTCGAAGTTCCAAGAATTAGCAGTTGATGAAAATCCAATTGCGATTCAAACGAAGCGCTCTTTCACGGCGCGAAACTATGGCGAGGTTCCTATTACCATATCGGGTATCCGGGTGGAAGATATCCTTTGCGAGGGATATGGCTTCAAGGTGTTAGACTGTTCCCCGTTTGAACTGCAACCGAACGCCAGTAAGAAAATAGAAATAGCGTTTTCACCTGACTTCACCCTGGCGAGGGTGACCAGAACGCTCAACTTTGATACTAATATAAATTTTCCAGTCAATTTCACCCTGCTGGGAACCGTTCCAGCGCATGGATTGGAATCTTGTAGTTTAAGCTTGAGCAGGCCATGGTTCGAATCGATACTGAGAATCATCTTGATTGGTATACTTTCGATTACTTTGGTTGGAACTCTGCTGGCTTCGTTCCTCGATGCAAATAAAGTTATCAAGGATCATATAATCAATCTGTCGAGGGACAGAGGTCCTATCCAACCACCTCTAGATCTCAGACAAATTGCCTTGCAGAGCCCAACATCTGCAGAAGAGGTCACTGCAGAGAAAGCTCCGGTCAGCCGAAGCCACCAGAATAATAATGCAAAGAAAAAAGCGCCTCCCAAACAATCGAAAGTTTCTAACGGAGGTGCATTCAACAAGACTTGGAATGATTTTACGTCAAAGCTCGGCAGGGGATTCAGTTCCAAGGTCACTGAACCTGCAACAAATAAATCCTCACCAGAACTGGATAAAAGAGCTCAGAAAAACCGACGGTCTATTACTCCTCCTAAGGAGGAAACGGCGTCTTATGTTTCTACCCCGAACCATCCGCCCCCCAGCAGCACCAAAGAACGCAACAAATCTACAATCGATGAAGATTCCAGTTCAACCACGACGGAAAGTTCGGAAACATCGTCCTCATCGATATCCTCAACGTCGACATCGTCGTTAACTGCAGCATCGTACAAAATACCGTTCACCGATTCTAAACCATCTAAATCATCCACCTCTTCTAATCATCATCAGCATCACGCTCTGAGCAGATCCCCTCCCAGTGACTTAAAAAAGGATTCTAGCTCAATCGTCAGCATCATCAGCAATCAGAACACCCTAAACAGTGGTCATCATCAGCAGCAGCAAAGTAAGTCAGTGGCCTCGCCACCCCTTCAACAACCTACGGTTTGCAGCAAAGCTAATGTCAAGAAAACCAAGAGCCTCCCGTTTCAATATGAGTCCGGTGGAATGGCGCTATCACTGGGAACATCAATTATTGCACCACAGCAGCAGCAGACAAAAGCTTCAACGGGCAAGGATTCACTAAACGGCTCAGTTTCCGGCTTGCGTAACAACGGGAACAAAAATATCGGAAGTGAAAAGTCTACGGGAAAAAGTTCATCGTCGCACGGGGGCAAATATGCGGACAGGTCGTCAAGAGAGCATAACGGCAAGGAGAACGGACCTTCGTTCAGTGAGCATGGTGGAAAGGTGAGTAGCGTTAGTTATCGATACAAATGCCATTCAGATTTTTCAACTTCAAATATGTATATAGTTTCGTTAGATGTAGCGGATTCACTCGTACTATTTAGTTATGAAATCCTTTTTAGTCAAAACTTTGAAAATGGGCTTTTATTCTTCTTACACGTATAATACTCCTCCGTCATCTTATCATATCTTTTTTTAGGTATGTTTTGTTTCAATGTTTCAACGCAAATTTAGAAAGGTGAGCTTTAACCCTCTCTTTCCCACGACTTTTTTCAAAGATTTCAATAGGAAGGAATCATCTATGGAAAAAATGCTAGAACAAAAGATAGGTGAGTAGTTGTGCCAAATACTGCTTTTTGTAGTTGAAATAATTCGTAGGAATGTAGGAAAAAATTTGCAGCAGCGGTGCAAAATTTGATGGAGCTCTACAGCTACCATGGGAAGGAAAGGGTTAAAGCTGATCAAGGCATGCCTAGTCCCTTTACGTAACAAGCGATCTTGTTGTACCTGAATAGTACGTAAATGTGAAATATTGTTTTTTTTTTTCTATTTAATAAAAGGCCAGAACAGGTATTATTTTATAAACCGCCACTAGATTTGTTGTGTTCAAACTTGGTTACTTAGGAAAACTTAAAAAAATGTTTAGAAACCAAATATGTTATGAGTTATTCCATTTTATCAATGTATTCAATTATTTTCCATTCCCCAGACTAGCTGGACAAATACTTCATTTTTCTTGATGGTTTTCGGATAATGCATATCTGTTCCGGCCTCAAAAATAATATGTTTTATGTATTATACCTCGTTCCGATAATGTAAGTTATTAACAGAACAATAAATCGTTATTGCAGAACGACTCGTCCCAGTCTAAGAAATTTGGAAAAACTCCAGGCCGCGAGCGCAAATCAAATAATGGCAACAAAAAAGGCTCCAAAACTATACACAAGGCTCAAGCTCTACAGTTCGGTGGCAAACCCGGCAATAATAGCAACGCCAATAGCGCCAACTTTTTCCTTACCAATAGCAACATTCCTTCCGGAGGCAATCAATTTTCAGCACCGCCGAACATATGGGGAGAGAACCGAGCTCGTTTTAGTGATGTTGTGGCCCAATCGTCAGCTGCTCCAGAGAAGTCAAGCACCATCAATAGTGCCAGCTCTTCAGGCGCATCGAAAATGTTAAACTTTGATTTGTTGGCCGCAAACATGAATGGGTTTGGTGTAGGCGCTGTGACATCTCCCCTCATATCAGACCAGCTTCAAGGTGATGCATCGAAAGTGGCTGCTACTCTTTTCGGCAAAGCGAAAGATGATATTTTCGTTCCCATTGAAAAGGACATGGGTAAGGGTGTTGGATCAGAGCTGGGTGCCATTGGTACAACAAAGAAATCTCCTACGGCAACTCCAATGTGCTGGGACCCCTTTGGAAATGCTGTTCAACGTCCCATTCCCGTTTCTATGAGTAACGACCTGACCGGCTCGGACAGTTACTTCTCACAAGCTTTCGGAGACTATAGCAACAACAGCGATAATTTCCATGGAACTAGAAGAGACATCCAAGCTAAGTCCGCATTTGGATCACTGAACGCAAATGGAATAAATACTTCCGGCGGTATGGACTCTGTTAGGGATACAAACCAAATGCCGATGAGTCAACGTGACTGGGATGCGAACAAGATTCTATGGCAGATGCTCCAAAAGCACGAGGAATTGAATACGGCATCATTGATGGACTGGAACTCCCTTTGGTCTGCTCCCCCAGTATTCTCGCAAGCTAGTCATCTCCCACAGCAATCCAATCCAACTCTTTCTACTATGCACATGAATTCGCGTTTGACAAACAATTGGCTCAACACAGAGGCACCATCTCCGATGCCCCTTCGTGCTCCCCCAGGATTTTCTCCGGTCAAGCCTACGCCGAACCCTTCGTTAGCAGTGCAGGGCCAGACGCATCCGTTGAATAGTTTGCAACCGCATCATCAGCCACAGCAACAGCAGCAAGACTCGATTGGTGTCGCCAACACAAATGCATCCTCCGTTCCAGCGTATGATCCGTTCCGTTCGATCTGGGCTCCGGCTAGCTCCAGCAGCGATGTTTGGAATGAAAAGCAGTAAACTGGACAGCCCGTATTAGAACAGATACGATCTCTGTTTTGAATGAACAAAGAAAGTAACAACACTGCTGATTTACTTTTTACTTTATTTTTTTTTAATTCTTTGAACTAGTTTTTATTGCAACCGTAGATACTCAGAGAAAGGTTTTGAATTAGAACATATTTTGTCAGTTTTGAAGGCGCTGTGATTGAAACACAAAGCTATTTTTTGTAACTAATCTATCTATGTTCAGTTTGAAATGTTTCTAATAACTATATTTTAGTTTTCTTTAGAATACTAACAATGCACCTAGGTTCATTTGTTTATTATTTGGTTACCGGAGGCTTCTCTTTCGAACAGCCTAGCCGAAAGCAGTTATGTCACGAAACAGATCGATTGTCGAACCAGAATTTGCAACTATCAGGCAAACCGATTGAATTTGAAAACTTCGAAATACAAACAAATTTAGATTGAAAGTCTTACATTTAAACAAAAATATTCAATACTTATAATATCTTAAACAAAACACACATAAAATATGAAGAAAGGAGATGCTGAAATTAACAATTAACCATGTAATCGGATTGTTACTGAACGAAGCTTCGATCGCGACTCCAACAGTATGCAATTCCGAGTGAGTTCCCAGAAGGAAAACTTGGACAACTTGTTACACACACAGAAATGTCTTGAATTATGATGATGACAACCACACGCTAATGGATCTAATGCTGATGATGATGATTGGATATTGAGCAAGCAAAATAAAAACATACCAATTTGGTAAAAGAATTTAATCAATTTGATTTTTGTTGGAATATCTTCGAAAGTACTTAAAAATGAGAGGGCTAATAGCAGAGTGTCGAAGTTTTGTTTCTAGTTTTGATTCAACATTTTGATGAATGATATCTGATCCTGGTAATCTATTAAAATAAAAATGAGTTGAGATTTCTTTCCTGACAATTTACCTCACGAACGGGTCGACAGTTTTTTTTTCAAAAATATTATCCTCATTACTTACTTGATAGGGTAAGACGGTATAATATGCCCCCCCTAAGGCAAAACCTTGATAACTTTTTACATTTCATCGCAATTTATGCAAACTTTGTGTTATTTGGTAGCGCAAGAAGTCGCAAATGCATTGCCCGTGAGTAGTCATATAAAAATATTACAGATAACACGTGATAATGCTTTTTTGAAAAGTCGGGAAAAATGGATTTCGAAAAATGTCTGGCCAAAACGCCCTACCTTAACCAAAGACGTGTCGTAGCTTATCATTAGTATTTTATCTATCCCATAATTAAAAGGCTACAAATCCTTATATGCTTGACATTAAAATCTCAACATAAGTCTATTTAAGCAGGTTTGAATTACATTTCAATAGTTTCCATATCATTTGGAAGCAACTGCTGCAAGCTCGCCGCGCTTGTTTCCAGTTGGTAAGGCATACCGTCCTGCCTACACTGGGGCGTTTTGGCCAGTAAAAACATATTTTCGAAAATCGTTACGTTTATGAAGATGGAAGCAATTTTATATCATATTAACCACCGAGCAAAGTTATTTTGTTGCCCAACTGAATGTTGCAGTGCAAGTTTTGAGGACAGTGTGCTAGCGTCGCTCCAGAATGTTGAGCAAACAAACATGAAAAGTTACATCAAAACTGTCACTTTTGTATTTTGCTATTATTTTCATTATGTAAAACAAAAATACTTCCACATTCACATAGTACGATGGTTTTACAAATATTTATAGGTACCAACTGATTTTGACCCTTAGTTAGTTATAGTTTTCTAGAAATCAAAGAGGGGCGTTTTGGCCAGGTGGGGCGCATTATACCGTCTTACCCTACTTGATGGGCTACAGCTCTTCGATGAACCTTCGCCGAATTGAGTATCCTTCTCCATTCGCCCTGAACATTGAGCGCCCTCAGGTCCTCTTCAACTGCAAAAATCCATCGTGTACGCAGCCTTCCACGAAGCATGCGGCCTCTTCCGGGTTCTCTACTAAATATTATCTTCGCTTGACGTTCTTCCGGCATACGAACAACGTGACCAGTTCACCGTAGTCTGCCGTGTTGTATGAGCTTCATAGTATTCAGCAGAGGTGCATCTGATCACGAGAACGCGTGTTCGTGTTCAAAACTTTCTGAACACTGCACACTATTCAAGAGCACTGACCTTGCTTAGCAACTTGTATCCCAGGAAAACAAATTCAAGCGACGGCATGCTACATTTTTTTTTTTTTGACTAATAATGGAACACGTGGACATCTAACGGATAGAAATCAAGCTTGCTCGTATGTTTTTGCATATGTAGTTCCAAATCTAAGGAATCTTAGTGACCATGATCGTTTTGCTTGCGTACCAACCCAGTGCACACTGAACTGTGTTCAGAGTTCAAAACTAAGAACACCAAGGCGCGCTCTTGGCTCATGTTCTGTTCAGGATGCATCTCTGGTATTCAGCCCTTTATACACCTGGTACAATTCGTGATTCCTGCGACGCCGCCAGATACCGTTCTCCTGTTTACCGCCGAGTATTGTCCGCTGCACCTTACGCTCAAACACTCCGAAAGCTCTCCGATCAGCCTCCTTTAACGTCCATGTCTCATGGCTGTATAAAGCCACTGGAATAATCAGAGTAGTATACAGCGCGAATTTTGTTTTCGTTTGCAGACTACGGGACTTAAGCTGGTTACGAAGTCCGTAAAAAGCCCTATTTGCAGCTGCAATACGCCTTTTCACCTCGCGGGTAACATCATTATCGCACGTCACTAATGTTCCAAGATACACAAATTCTTCTACCACTTCAAATTTTTCACCATTCAGCACCATTTCACCACTAATAAACCCACGTTGATTGCCAGCGACCATGTACCTCGTTTTACTGGTATAGCTCTCCTAATCGCTCCCTCGAGCGCTATATTGAACAGTAGATTCGAGAGTGCATCACCCTGCTTCTTTTATCCATCTAAGGTAACAAAAGCGTCGATATTTCATCCGCAACTATTACACTTGATTTCGATCCGTCCAACGTTATAAGTTTCGCCGGAAAACCATGTTCAAGCATAATTTGCCATAATTCATTCCGTTTCACTGAATCGTACGCCTTGAAATCAATAAACAGATGATGTGTCTGCAAGTTGTACTCCCGGAATTCATCAAGGATTTGTCTCAGGGTAAACATTTGATCCGTCGTTGATCGGCCCTCACGAAAACCTGCTGGTATTCGCCGACGAAGGACTCTTCAAGCGTCTCAATCTGTTGAACAGAATACGGGACATATTTTGTACGCCGAAATAAGAAGGGTTATTCCTCGTAATTGCGCACTCCAGTCTGTCCCTTTCTTAAAGAGAGAAAATGAGCCGTCCAATCAGCTAGCAGGCATTTCCTCGTCTTCCAATATTTTCGACATAATATGGTGCAGAAAGACCTGTGCGCCGAAGTATTTTGAACGGCGGCAGCGTAAGGCCATTTACACGGCGTCGGCGGCGTCACGCCGTAAATAATGTTCGGCGGCGGCGTGAATCGACGTGAAGAATTTGAGCTGAGAAAAAAAATCACGTAGCAAGACATATGATGCGTTGATTTAAGAATTTTCGTACAATTGTTAGCTACAGTCAGACGGATGAGGCGAAGATCCTAATAGCTCTAGCTTGTGCCTCATCAGCAAAAGTTTACATTGCATCCTCCACTAGGACATTGCCACATCATACCACATAAGCTCATTGGAAAGTAATCCGGATATAAATCCAGAAATTCGTTTGGAAATTTTCAAGATATTCTAAGAAAATTCGAAAAGGAATTCCATGAATTAATTTAGAATTTCTTATGAATTCTTGAACTTCCTCCAAGAATTCCTTTGAAAATTATTCTTAATTCTTCGAAATTAATTCAAATTTCTCTGAAAGTTCCTTCAGAAAATTCCTTAGAAATTACTTTATGGATTGTTTCGGAAATTCCTTTTCGAGTCTTTTGAATTTCTTCAGAAACTCATTCGAAAACTTTTAGGAATTTCTTTGAAAATTCCTTTAAGATCCTTAGAAAATGAACATGAACATAGACAAAATAGAATTTCTATAGGAATACCTATGGATATTGTTTTAGGAATACATTCAAATCCCTTTAGGAGAAAACCTTCAAAATTTGATTTAAGATTTTTCCTAGAAATTCTCCAGAATTCAGTTTCTTCAATTCCTTCAAGGAATTTCTAATAAAAATCTTCCAGTCATTTCTCACAAAATTCTTCTGAAACTCTAGGAAGATATTTTAGGTATTCTTTTAAATTTCCTCTGGAATTTATTTAGAACCTTCTCCAGGAGTTTTTTTCTGAATTTTCTATAGGAATTCTTTGAAAATTACTCCGTGAATTCATTTAGTAACTTTTCAGAATGTCCTATAGACCTTCATTTTTTTAAATTTCTCTTAGAATTCTTTCTCTTCTGTAGTTCTTTAGGAAACGTTCGGATTTTTTTAAATCTGTCATTTTATAAACCGTTGCTTAAGTTTTTAATTGAAAATAAGTTTAACACTCAATTCTGAAAATTCCTTTAAAACTTCTCCAAATAATTAGTTTCGGAATTTTCCTGCAAGAATATTGTATGGTGTACTGAAGGAATTTCCTAAGTTCCTGGAGGAAGTTCAAGGTAATTTCTGAAAAAAAATAAAGGCCTTTCCGAGTGTTTTCTGAAGGAAGACCTTTGTCCAATTTAATTCCTGGTGGACAGAGGTGAGCCAGCCTAGGCTGCAAGCCTCTTTAATGAAGAATAAAAAAAATCCTGGTGGCTTTTCTAAAGAGGTTTTCGAAGAAAATTCCTGGAGGAACTTTTGACTTCTTGAAGGAATAACCGAAAGAGAACCTGAAAATATTCTTAATTGCTGATCTGTGATTGATTACATATGCATTAATTAATGCTTGGATGTTACTTGGAATACAGTATTCTTGTGCTTATTCTGCGTTTCGTATGAGGTGAGGCGTTTCGAATGAAGTGAAACTTTTTCGATACCTTGCATCTAAAATACACGGTCGTTTTACGTGAGACGTGTTGAAATCGACAATTCTCGGGTCATTCGAGACGCAGAACATGCACATCTAGTCGTTAATTTTATATGCGTATATGGAAGAAGATATCACCTTTCTAGGAATATTCTGCCGTTATACGCATAATTGTCCCATGTTTATAGGAAATATAGCGGCAGTATAGCGGTAAGATATTTGACTACAATGTCGATTTGACTGGATTCATTTGTCGGTCTGGTCAAAAAAAGTTTCTCAAAGCATAAAATTACTATTAAGCTAGTTTCTTGTAATAAATGCAAAAAAGTAGTTTGGTGTAGAATAATGGCTTAATTATGAAATTCCTTAAACGCTAAAGTAGCAATGTGTTGTGGCTAATGTGACCAGAATGTCCTGCGAGACGGGACGCCTATCTGGATTGCGTCACTGGCTTGAAAATAAATCATTCAAAAGTTCATTTCGCATAGATGTTGGTCCAAAAAAAATTGGAAAAATATTTGTAAGGCTGTATGAATTGTATTAAATTTAGTTGTGGCGGATGTCTTCTTACCGACACAGAAGAAGACAGGAGAAAGATGGCAAAACATTGTCAATAGTTATGTGATAGCTTGTCTGAATATTACAGTGACTATAATAACAGTGTCGTCAGTGTCAGAATTGGAACAGAATCGTCTGTCAGTTCCACAAATGCGCGTTCCAAACGAGCAGGAGACCTGTCAGAGCGCAATGACGTTACTCTTCTTATAGGATTTCACTGAATATATGTAGTGATATATGTAGTGATAAATATTTCGTGGGCGCTAACTAAGTGAATAGTTCTGTTACATATTTATATATTTTAATGCATATTGCGCTTTTGCACTTTATAAGAGTTCTGCGAGATTTTTCTCACAGTCATCTTTTTCTCACACTCAATACACTCAAAAAGTTTGATTTTCCGTGTACAATATTTGTGTGTGAGTGCTCAATCTGAAAACAAATAGACGTCAAATCATTGCGGGAATCGATTTAGTGTACACGCTTACATATGACTAACGAGTAATGGGTTATAATTGAGTAAATTTCAGTAACAAAAATCATCAACCCGAAATGAGAGTGGAAAATAAGAAGGGCAAATCACAATCTACATATAACTCTTAAAATTGGTGAAATCAGCAATATTAAATATTTTTAAATTGTGCTTAGGCAAACAGATGGCGCTACAACTCTCTTGGAAAAATAATATTAATATCATTGATTTTCAAGCCGCTGCCTGGAACGGGATTTCTTCCGGCAAAACCATTTTGTACCCTATGTGGTCTTTCAATAATTACGTAACGCTGAAAGAAGAGGGTGGGGGTCAAGCCGAGCGTTATGATCCATACAAAAAAAATTAAACCTTCCCTTCCATACAAAAAGTGTTACGAGGGAGGGGGGTTCAAAATCCAATTTTGGCGTTACGTAATTTAGAAGGAACTCTATTGGGTGGCTTTAAAATCTGGGTGGTGAGGATAGAATCGATTTGGTTGTCAAACTGAAGCCAAAATGTTTGTGCTATGCTGGTTGCAGTCCAAAGAACCGCCAACCGGCGATAATTATTTGTATGGCGGTTGAGCGAAGAAACCAACATCAAAATGCGATGGCGGGCTGGGTATAAATAAGCTAGAAGAAAGCCTTGGACGGAGAAGTTTGAAATCCGATCCGGAGGAGTGACGTTTGGTGACCGTTCCGTTTACGCCCGTCCATTTGCGTATCTGTAGTTCCGCGTGGTTGGCCAGTGTGGTAACCATTATTCGTCCAAAATGACAGCTACATCGTCACGTAGAATATTTGACTTAAGTTTATTCCGTACGGAACTTTCCGACCACCACAACGGCCAGTGTACGACACGCCCAAAGCTAGTGCTGGTCGCGTTAGGTCGACTTAGTTCATCATCATACAAAGAACCAACCGAGTGTGGTGCAATAGCTTGAAGTGTTTGTGTTTGGTCAGAAGTGGCAGGTTAGGTTCCTTCCGTTGTTCGGAGGTCCTGTGACGATTCGCCAAGACTGTAACCTGCCAAGTGAAAGTTTCGGTACTCGCTTGGATTCCTGACCACAAAAGAAAATGCGCTTGGTACCATCCCCGGATCCGTGGAACTATCGGAGCCAATCATAATACAGGCCTAGTGTCCAGTAAACCGGTCCCGTGTTCAAGGATCGAGGTGAAGAGCAGCTACCCACCACCCGCAGCCAAAACGCCACCAGCTAGTGCGCTCACCACCGTGAAGTCCGAGAAAATCACATGTCGACCAACGTTCATCATGGCCACAACGACAGTTAAGTTCAATTATTGTCCCTAAATAACTTATTGTTCAAAATTTGTATTGTATAATTCTAAATTGTTTGTTTGAGCCGAATTGTCTATCCCTTTTGTTCTTGTTTTAAGTTCTACTGAGTGTTTAAGGTAAGTTAGGAGCAGATTCCTCCAGAGACCAATCCGTTATTATATACGACCCTGAGGATACGCGTTGGGACAAGGCAGACTAAAGAGGCCTTGTGTCCCCCGGAGGCTGCCGTTGGATTTAGACCAGCAGCTTGGGACTAGGCTGGTCTCCTTCTGGGACTAAGCGTCACCGAGGTCCTAAATCGTATCAAAATCATGTATTCCACATATTTCAGACATTAAACTTTGAAAAAGTGTAAAATATTGCAGAAATGACGATAAAATATTTTGTACCTACTATGAATCACCCATAGTGATTTGTAATTTTCATATATACCCATTTTTTACGCGGTTGAATTCATTAATTTCTCGTAAACCTAAACTTAACAACTTTTCAAATACCACCTGAATTTTCTTCGTTTTTTGTGATTTTTTCATGGGGTTAACTACAGTGACTATAATAACAGTGTCGTCAAGTGTCAGAATTGAACAGAATCGTCTGTCAGTTCCATACAAATGCGCGTTCCAAACGAGCAGGAGACCTGTCAAACGTGGCACATGACGTTACTCTTCTTATAGGACTCTAGGGTTAACTTATTGTTTCATTGACGCTGAGAGGTAGCAAACGACTTAAACCAAACCGTAAAAAAACCGGTGTATACGTATTTCGACTTCAACTGTTAGACTGTCTTCAGTGTTTCGTACTTGATTCGACTCGAAGTCAGTGAAGTCGATTTGAAGACATTCCATTTAAAAAACTTAATAATTTTCTTATTAGCCAACATTCTATATGGTAATCCTTAACCGATTTTATCGCAACAAGTTGCATTCGACATAGAACCCTATTGGTTGCTTTTGAATTTGGTAACCGTTACTGTCGGTCATTGCGTTTAAAAGTTGTGAAGAAATGGTGTATCGTACCATATTAGGTTGGTATCTAAAATCGAGAAAGGTAGTATCACTACTTGGTGAATTGTTGGTTTTTATTTATAACCAGAAAGAAACCAGCTTTGCCGGGTATTGCAAATGTCACAATGAACTATTTGCAGCACCGCACTCTAGATCACTTCCGTCCGTTTGTTTTGTTTTCTCAACAGCACCCAAAAGTGTATTCTAATATTTTTTTACATTTCCCGTTAAATGCACCAACTTTTGTATATACAAACCTTGCGAACCAAAACGAATCGATTAGGAAAAATCTTGGGAATCAACCCCGTTCGAGAGTTAAATCGTCAGGAAGGAAATCTCAACTCATTTTTATTATATAGAAGATTAGTACACTAAATTAATGATTTCGTGTGTGTACTTTACGTGAAGTTAAACGATTTACAATAATGGATACTAATATCATCATCAACTTGGACGTACATGTTCATGATAGCATTAGAGGCGAAAGTATAGAATTGATAGTTCGTTAGGATACGGCGGCATGAAGAATGTTGTTATGAAGTCGATTTGAAAGCGAGCGGAGGGCAATTTGTGATGGCACATATCGCGACCTTCCTTCTGCAGCTCCGTATGAAGGGGAGGGAAGAATATCAGTGTAGGGATATATCTCCACTGGCAAAAGGAAGGTGGTTTGACTTGCTCATATGCCATCGCGTGCAAGGATTTGCTATCGACGAGTACTGTCTCAAATTTCTAATATGACATCACATTTAGTCGATTTTATTGTACAGTTCTGTTTTCTCATTGCGTCCGTCTCGTCGCAACAACGCTGCCTCGGAAGAACAAGCTCAATGCTATCATGAACATGTACGTCCAAGTTTGGAAGATGATATTACAATATCATTGTAAATCGTTTAACTCACGTAAAGCTACACGAAATCATTAATTTAGTGTACTACCCTTTGGGGCATCCATCAATTCAGCTGTTATTGGTCGACAGTGCACGTTGTTTCTCTTTGTTCTCTCGAGGCAGCCAAGTTGTTGCGACAGAGACGGACGCAATAGAAAACAGAACTGTGCAATAAAAATCTATTCGACTAAATGCTGATGTCATATTAGAAATTTGGAGTCAGTACTAGTCGATAAGCAAATCCTTCTGCACGCGATGGCATATAGGCAGTCAAACCACCTTCCTTTTGCCAGTGGAGATATATCGCTTCCACACTGATATTCTTCCTCCCCCTTCATACGGGAGCTTGGCAGAAGGAAGGTCGTGATATGTGCCATCACAAATATGCCCTCCGCTCGCTTTCAATCGGACTTCTATAACAACATTCTTCATGCCTGCCGTATCCTAACGGAACTATCAATTCTATACTTTCGCCTCTAATGCTATCATGACATGTACGTCCAAGTTTGGAAGATGATATTAGCATTTCCATATCATTATAATTAGTAGTTTCGATGAAAGTGTCAGATGTTAAGGTAAATAAGAGGTTTTTCGGATCAAACAATGTTTTCATATCTTTTCATTTTACACTAATTTTCTCATTTTAACAGCTCTCTGATATATATTAAACTAGTTAAAACTGTTTAACTTCTTTTATTATATGTACTCCGGACAAATGATTAAATATTATTTAATATTTCTGCCTATTCTCACATTTATTACTATAATCGTTCCGTTTCTGTTGTCCACGAACTTGAACTAAGATTCAGAATGGAGACTAAAAGCTATCTATTTCCATGATGTATCTAACTGTTCAGTTAAAAGCAACATTTCTTCCTAGATTTATATGATAGGGATATGCTTAGTTTTTTTATTTACAACAACGAAAAGTTGGAGGAATGTCACAAACAAATTTTGTTTGCAATAATATGTACGATGCAGACAATTTAGGATTTTGAGGGGTGCCTGTATATCATTTATTTTGCTGTTGGTTATTTACTTTGTTTTTTTTCCTGCTATATTTTTGTATGTTTGTATATGAGTATCATTGTTATATTTATTCCAATTCTGAACCAGTGGTTTTAAACAAATCAAAGACTTCAATGAGAAAAATTGAGATGATGCGCTAATCGGATCATTAAAAACTGTCAGTAATATAAAGTCATCACTGTTATTTGTGCTTATACTGCGTTTCGAGAATTGCCGATCTCAACACATCTCTCGTGAGACGACCTTGTAATTTAATTGTGGGGTATCGACAATTCTCACTTATTCAGATCCTCATCTCATTTGAGCCGCAGAATAAGTACAATTATTCATTTGATTTGATGTAGGGAGTTTCAAGCTTTGATGTAGTGAATTTAAACTTTTAATCCATTTCAATGACCGGTTGATAAGATTTAATTGATAGAGAAAATTTCCAGTTCATGTTCACTACTTCGTCTCTAATCAGTGTACATTACTAATAAAGAACACAAATTCAACAATGCTTGTTGACAATAGGTCATGTGCTTTCGTCTATATAAGTTTAATTTGCTCTGGTTAACACTTTCTGTTAACAATTATTCGGTATTTTAACTGCAGTTAACAGAAACTTACTGAGATAATTCACTACAAATACCGTAAATGTAGCTATCGAGTAAATTTATTAAAATTTATATTGACGAAAATACATAGAACAATTCAAAATTTCCAGAAGATATGTATTTAGTCCAATATTACTAGGGTGATATATTTGGTTGTGCAATAAACTGGAGATTGTTTGAGTTTTGTAAGTCGTTTTTGTTTCATTACCGTGTCATTTATCGATATTTAATTCACTGTGAGAAGCCCGGCTTTTATACTTCACATTTCTAATGTAAACTTTGAAAATCAGAATACATCTAGAGTGGCATAGACTCTCACGTGTATACTTTCCTCTCGTTGCTATGTAGTTTGGTCAACGTTCATATGATGCAACAATTATTTATTTTCATATTTATGTATTTTCTTGATTTTGGAGTTGTAGGGTGATAGATATCAACAGAGTCCCATCTAGAATGGGAGGAATGAGAGAGATATGTTACCAAATGTCATAATGTAATCAGATTCAGAGTAGATGAAAAATAATAATAAAAATTTATGATCATTCAAACATAAGAACTTTCCAACAAATTGATCGCCTGAAATCATTGATTATCCATACTGATAATTAAATACATCAATAAACATGCCGAGCATCATTGGGTACATTGAAGGAAAAATGAGATTAATTCAGTAATTTAATTAAGATCAATTAATCGTTTGGTTGATAAAATCAAAGAGCAGAAATATGTTAAATATTACTGCATGCGGATGAATCTTTTACTGTCAAAACATCAAATTATTGTAGCACGGCAATGAGTCGAAAAGCCATCACTGCTATGTCAAACAATTTATATTTTAGTTACATTCCAAAACCAAGAATAATAATTATAATAGGAACAATGTAACTGAATTTCAAAGTTTAAGTTGCCTAAAATCTGCATGTGAAATTATTGATTTTAAATTCCGTTCTGTTTTATTACTTCAACAAGTCACAATCGTTTCCATACACTTTGTACAACTATAGTTCTTCTTATTTTGTCTACTCTCGCTGGACAAAAGTACTTTCAACTTTCCGCAGCACCCAACAACAATTAAAGCATCAACAAGTGGCGTCAAAGGAGTTTCTTCTTATAACTTCACGATGATATACCAAAGGTGACCGAATTGCAGTCAAATTAAACGACATGCGCGAACACATCCTGGTATATAAAAGGATATGAAAATTACCTACTACAATCAAATGTTTTAAATCAAACCTAAAAAAATGTTGAACAAACATCTCGAACCATGAGATTTCTTCTCTTGAACACGGATTTGCAGGCAAAATTTTCGAAAGCCTAATTTAGTTTATAAGTTTTTGTTTTGAACAAAATATACTCTTCCTGATAAAACAATAGTAACATATCCGAAAAACTGTAGAACAATGTTGAAATAAATTACAGAATAAATAAGATAAATATAAGGAGTTCACTTTTCTTCTCTTACGAAGGAAGGTTCGCTTCAAATTTGATTTTCACAACTTTTGCGAAACGAAAAAAAACGAGAATTAATTTGCACCAAACATGCATCTCATCACTCATCAGTCCGTGACTTTGTAGTTTTATTTTGCCAGTGGGATCAACTATTTCAGCAATACGTAACTT